>NC_084826.1:39072057-39356643 GCF_958449725.1 Rosa rugosa | reverse complement strand
ATCTGAGTATTGAGATTTTGGTCCAGGCAAGTTATTATTATGTGGTTTTATCATGTGTAGAAATTTCTTTAGCATAATGTTTCTATTGATCAAATTTTCTCAAGTTCTACAAACACAGACACAGACTTGGGTCCTGTTCAAGATGGGCAGCGAATACTCATCTAGATTGACATTTGGGTCCTTTTAAGATACTTAGCGATCGCCCATATTGTGGCCTTGAGATTAACAATGGGGGAAAACACGGAGTTGCTATTCTTTGGATGTCAAGGATGCTATATGTAGATGAGTCAACAAAATGAATTGCCCTGCAGGGATGCCTTTTTGATTGAGAATCCATCCCTAGTTGTGTATAGTTGCACCAATTAGTTGTAAGAAAGATTTTAGTTGTTTTATGAAGCTAATAAAGCTTATTGTATACACTTTTTCTTTTCTGGTCTTTTTTATTGCAAAAAGGTTCTGAAGTTTATTTAAAGGTTCTGGTCTTTTATTCCCTTAGTTGCAGCATTTGGTTCCATTTGTTTCATAATTCTTAAACATATTTGCTGTCCCTCATTTTAGTTTTCAATACTCCAGGTGCCTTTAATGCCCATTGGGTTACAAAGAATATGATTATCAAGATACAGAGCTATGGAGAAAAATTGGGTTTTCGATGGATGATGCTCTCCCGAAATTACTGTTCGAGTGAAGCAACAAGGCACATTACTGATCCAACCAAAAGAATATGCAAAATCATGATGTCTTGCCCCACACTCACACTTGATACTGCCCTTGATCAAAGTGGGGTCAGAATTTCACCTGAAATAGTAGAGGATGTTCTCGTGAGATTCAAGAATGCCGGAATGGTTGCATACCGCTTCTTTGAATGGGCAGCGAAGCAGCAAAACTACACGCATAGTGTTAAGGCATACCATGCTATGATCGATTCTTTGGCAAAGATAAGGCAGTACCAGATCATGTGGGAGCTTGTGAACTCAATGAGGACCCAAAGGATGCAGAATATGGAGACATTTGGTATCATTATGAGGAAGTATGCCAGGGCTCAGAAGGTTGAGGAAGCGATTTATACTTTTAATGTTATGGAAAAGTATGATTGTGCTCCGAATTTAGCGGCATTCAATGGCCTGCTGAGTGCTTTGTGCAAATCCAAGAATGTGAGGAAGGCTCAGGAGATTTTTGATAAAATGAAGGACCGCTTTGAGCCAGACTCAAAGACATACAGTATATTAATTGATGGATGGGGAAAGGATCCAAATTTGCCCAAGGCAAGGGAGGTCTTTAGAGAAATGGTTGATGCTGGCTGTAATCCTGATATAGTGACTTATGGTATCATGGTTGATGTTCTGTGCAAAGCAGGGAGGGTGGACGAAGCCATTGAGATTGTTCGGGGCATGGATGCTAGTGGTTGTATGCCTACATCTTTTATTTACAGTGTTCTGGTGCATACATATGGGGTGGAAAATAGGATTGAAGATGCTGTTGAAGCATTCTTGGAGATGGAAAGGAATGGAATCAAGGCTGATGTAGCCGTCTATAATGCCTTGATCGGTGCTTTTTGTAAAGTTAACAAGTTCAAGAACGTGTGGAGGGTCGTAAATGATATGACTTCCAAAGGTGTTGCAGCCAATTCGAGGACCTGCAATATCATCTTAAACAGCTTGATTGACCGTGGAGAAACTGATGAGGCATTTAGTGTCTTTCGTAAAATGATCAAAGTATGTGATCCAGATGCAGATACATATACAATGATGATAAAAATGTTTTGCGAGAGAAATGAATTAGAGATGGCTCTTAAAGTGTGGAAGTACATGAAGTTGAAACAGTTTGTTCCCAGTATGCATACATACTCAGTCCTTATTAATGGATTGTGTGAAAACGGTAATGCTTCAAAGGCTTGTGTCTTACTGGAAGAGATGATAGAGAAGGGGATTCGGCCATCAGGTGTGACATTTGGGAGATTAAGACAGTTGCTTATAAAAGAAGGAAGAGAAGATGTACTGAAATTTCTTCAAGAAAAAATCAATCTCCTTGTCAAAGAGCCTTTATCTGATTGAGGAGTCAGACTAGCTACTGAGAAAGTTTGGTTTCTTAATGCATTACTTACAAGTTCTGGAGTATATTGCTGTTGATGTGCTTGCTCATGAGAGAAAGACTCAGCTTTTGCAGGTCAGATTCTTTTCCATTTTATGTTTATGTCAAATACTGGTCAGCTTGCATTTTTGTGAATGTTTGCTGTTTGGTGAGAAACTAGATAGTTCTAGGGTTTTGTATCATTGGATGGTGCTGAGATGATAGAATCGTCCTTATTGACAACACAAAATTTTTCTGGCTAATCTTTGTTGACAACATTTCAGTTAGTTTGCAAACAGTGGTCCATAAAAGCAGATCATTCCCGAGCATGATTCCCTTTTCTATGTCATTCAAGTTATTACTAACCATATGTTCTACGGTTCTACCAGACTTATGTCTAACACATGCTTCTCAAGAGAGGCATCATAATTATTCTCATATTACTTTATCTCATCATCCGAGATTATGGGCAATTAAAGAAAACAACGAATAAACTCTTGGCTAATCTGGGTAGACTTGCCACGAACCGTGACCACAACCTCATTATCACTAGGTTTCTCCCTAGGAGAACCCTTATAAAAATCTCTCACACATCTCTCATCATACCCACTATTGGCGGAAACCAATTACGCTAATTCTTTTTCATTAATATACTCCATGAGACTAGTAAGATGAAGGTATATGGTGGAACTAACCAAGTTCATGTTATTCTCGGAGTGAATCTTCCTCAAGGTGCCCGAGGAAGTTAGAAATTTCACTTGTTTCTTGTTTATTTTGCTATTTTTGTGATTTCCCCTGAAAATTATCTATCTCACCAAATTGATGATCTCATATCTTCTTTTTCCTCATCGCTTGACATTCTTTTGACATTCTCATATTTTCTGTTAAATGAAATGTTTTGAATTATGACCATATTCAGAGAAGCATCGACGATTTCCACTTTTGTTCCTCTTGTGATTACAGGTAAAATTTGTTTGAAATCACTGCCGAATAAAAAAAGGTTTCCCGACAAATGGGTGTTATTCTCCGAATCATTATGGTGTGGTAAAATATCACGTAGAGTTTTATCAAGTGATTAAAAGCAATGTTTGTGGTTCATCAGAGCTTCATCTCAAACAATTAAGTCAGATTTTTCAATAACTTTTGCTAAATTTGTACACTGCCGTCTACAGGTCTCTGGCAGGGAGATCTGCTGTCCCCCCTTTTGTTCTTGATCTGTGCTGAAGTCTACAATTATCAACTAGATACTTTCCTGACACCTTTTTCTCGGCTTCGTTAGTCAATGCCTCCCTCCCAAGTTTGGAGGTGCTTATGGGGAAGAGAGCTTGTCAAGCATAGTGTTTTGTGGAGGATAGCTGATGGAACATCTGTTCAGATCTATAATGACAGATGGATCCCGAGACTGACTACTGTTATGGTTTGCAGTCCTTTAAATTTCTCTTGTGAGTGATCTTTTGCTTCCTTCTGGGAAATGGGGTAAAGCAAAAGTTGAAGCCAATTTCTTTGTGGAGGATGCTGATTACATTCTTAGTCTCCCATATAGCAAGGCAGACAGAAGGGACAAGTTGATATGGTTTTTTGAGAAGCATGGAAAATTCTCAGTGAGGTCAGGGTACAAGTTGGCTTTGTCTTTCATGGAGAATGCCTCTGAGAGATAAAAGTCCACAAATGAATCTCAGTCAAGATGTTTTTGGAACTTTGGAGTCTAGGGTGGCAAACAGAGTCGAACTGTTTTTGAGGAGGGCTTCTCGAAACATCCTGCCATGTACAAATTCTATAAAAGCCTGGAAAATTACTCCTAGTGATTTGTATTCGAGATGTGGTAAGAAATCTGACTCTGCTTCATGCCATCTTTAAGTGCAAGATGAGTAAATATGCTTGGAGAGTTGGAGGTGCAATTTTGGTTTAATGGGAAAGTGGAATTTTCAGCAACTTCTTCAATCTTCTTGAGTATGCAGCTGGCACCCTTTCCCTGTGTGACTTGAACAGTTTGCTTACTGTCCCTAGTTACTTTGGAAAGAAAGAAATGATGTTTTTCATGTGTTGTCTGAAAGACTTGAACTTATCTCTGAGAAAGCCATTTGTATGCTGGAGGAGTTAAAAAATGAAAATTTATTGGAAAGCAGTGCCTTAACAGAGAATGCAAGATGGACCCCTTCCAATGAGGATTCTTTCAAACTTAATTCTGATGTTGTCCTTGACGACATTAATGGTAGGAAGAGTTGGAGTGTGGTTCAAAATTTGAGAGGAGAGCTGAAGGGGGCCCGTTCCAGATCTTGGAAAGGGAGAGGTAGTCCTTTAGAGGCGGAGTTGCAGGGGATTCTTGATGGCATCAAGTTTGCTATTTATGGAAGCTTCATGCCTGTTATCGTTGAATCTGACTCTTCTGAGGCACTAACCCTTGTTGGGCAGCTGTTAGTCTTATTGTGGAGGACATCAAAATGTTATTGAGTATCGCACAGGCAAGACGGTTAAGCTTCATCCCCACGAGGGCAATCTGGTAGCTCATTGAAGACAAGCAGTAGAGAAATTTATCCATGGGAAAGAGATTGACTTGGAGGAGTTGAGAGGGAGAGTGGACCAAGCCCAGATACAAAAGGTATGTGTTACAAGCAACTAGTATTCTTGTGAAGGTGATGTTTATAGTTAATGATTGATCATCAACAAACTGTGTTTTCAGCACTATAGCCTTTGGATATGGATATCCACGCTTGCTGATGCTATTATATGCTGGATTGCTGCTCGAGATGCCTTGTGAGAAGAAAAAGTTATAACTTTGTTTTTCCTGTGCCCAAATGCGTTGCTACATTACATATTTTTCTAAAATGAGACTGATGTTTGGCGGCGAGGGTAGAATTGAAGAGCTTATTTTAAAGTGGCCAAGGGAACATAAAAGTTTGCAAAGTTTTCTCATGTTGAGCCTAGATATGTAGTGTGGTTATAGGAAGGGCCTGAATGGCTAATGAATTGTATATAGATTGATATCAACGATATTACCCTCTTTATCTATTGAATGGAATTTCAGTTGATAGAAACTTGTAATACTGATCACAACACACTACAAAAACTGATATAGGCTCTGCAACTGGAGGGACATCATCTGGTGTTTTCTCATATAGTCTGAATATGATCAGCATTGTAATGAACAAGATCTTCAGGAATCTAGATGGAAAAGCATTTAGTCTCTTGCTATCCATCCAAAGCTGAGGTCTTTTCTTTGCATCCAGCAGGGTAAACTTTTAACAAATGATCAAAGGCTCAGGAGGCATATTGCAAGTACTCGTAACTGTGGTTTTTGTTCTGACAGTCCTGAAACCATGGTCCATTTATTGAGAGATTGTATCAATGCCAAGCGTTTTGTTAGCCGTCAATATTCCCACCACTATGAAAGCAACTTATACTTCGGGATGGGGTGAATGGGTTAACTGCCAATCTAAAAGCAGAGTTTTTTTTTTTCTCCTGGTAACTTGCAGTGGTTCCTTCTTTTAGTTGGGTAACTGGAGAATGGATGAGTGCCTTCTTGGTTGATATTGGTACAGGAGAAGTGATTCAAGCTGAATCCACAGTAAATTTGCAGATTCTTGTTGCCTTGAATGTTAGAAATTTGGAAATTGAGTCAGACTCTTCTACTAATCTGGTGAACCTTTCACATGCTGAGAACATTGCCTTGCACCCTCTTTGTAATATTCTGCTGTATTACAAGAGGTTGATGAGTCAATTTGATTCTTTGCAACTTCAGCATATTCAAAGGCAATATGGTGGCAGATCTTCTTCCTAAAGAGTGTTCATCATTCTGAAGGGGTGTGTACATTTCATTGCCCTCCTAATCTTGTGATTGAAGCCGTACTTGATGACATTCTAGGTGTTGTTTGGCTTAGGAAGGTTTGTAACACCAACTATTAATGCATTGCAGAAGGAAACAGTAAGTCACAAGACAAATAATTCAATCTAGAATAATTTTGTGTATTTCAAATGAGAATATAAGTATATTCTTAACCAGTCTGTGCTTACCTCAGTCGCTTTTCTGGTGTCTCGATGTAGTTGGCAACTTTGCATTGGTGATGGCCGTTCTTGTTATGCTGAACTTTCTAATACAGTCGGCTACTTATGGCCTCTTCAACACTTGGATAGGGCCGCCCTACCACGTAGATTGTAGGATCGGCCTATGGTCATTGTTGTAGTAAGGTAAAATATTCAAAAAGATCTCACTCACCCTTGTAAATGGTCTTCATTACCCTCGACGTGATAGGGCGGCCCTATGGAAGACCTCCCAAATTACACCGGATTGCAGATAACATAACAGTTTAATTTAGGTTCGGAATTTGAACAGTATGAAGGTCTCTCACTTCACATTGCATGCCTTTCTTGTCACATTGTGAGACTTAAATATATGAAAGGTGTCAAGACAAACTTTGGCTTGGAGTGAATACCAATCACTTGATAGGCACATTAGGGCGTTTTGGAGGAAATGTGTTTTACTGTATTATAGAACCTGAAAACCCATATACATGATTATGTATATTCTCATACTATATTATATATACCCTGAACACATCTGAATATAACCACAAGGGTTTGCCTTTTTAGGAATGCAGTAGTGAAGTTCAATTCCTTTCCGAGACCAATGAAGGTGACATTTGCTATGATAAATTTTCAAAACCAGGAGTAAGAAAGTTGAAGGGGGGGTGCTTATGTTGAACTTCCCAGTACAAAAACACAGTATTGACTTATTTAAAGCTTCTTGGAAATAAGTTGAATAACAGCAAGATGATCAAGATTGGAAGAGATTAATTCAAATATTCTGGAATGGAACAGTAGTAGCAGCTAGTTAATTTGAAATTAATAGAGAAAGCTAGGTGTAAATTACAGCAATTGAGAAGCTAAAGGCTTCTATGGCCAAAAATGTAGATTTGGATATGCATGGAATCAAATGGCCTTACTCGCGCCCATATTACATATAATCCATTTATTACACAAACCTCTAAAGAGAAACAAGCTGATATTTATTTATTTCTTAGCAACGGCATCTCAAAACCTTCCACATTAAGCCTTGAATTTCCAATTTCGGGGTAAGTCGGCTCATTCCCCCGAATGCCAGTGAGAAGCTCCTGAGAACATGTCAAAACAAATCACAGTTAAAACACAGTTTTTCTGTTTTTCCAAACAATTGTGAAAGAGTTTGTAGATGCAAGTCTAGTCAAACAAATCAGTATAATATAGCTTATCTTACCATTTATCTGTGATGTCTCCTCTGCATTTTTGCCTTGTACACAGCAGTTTTGACATGAACCCAATCTCTTGTATCATCCAGCTCACTACTAGAATTTTGTTCATAGACATCGGTTCTGGACCGATGTTAAACTAATTTTCGACCGATGTCTTAGTGGGTGTAGAGAAAAGTATAGACATCAGTATAAGCGCGTTTTCAACCGATGTCCCAGACAACAACCAACATCGATTCTAAAAAACAAATCGATGTATAATCGTTATAATCATCATATTTTTGTATGTTAGGTATGTCTAATTCTTCATATTTTCACATTTTATGCTTAAAAAAATATATGTCGAACAATACCTACTTGAACATTTGCATCGATTTCTATTCCAGAAGCGATGTCCAGTACACTTGTAGACATCAGTTCCCATGAGTATTGTTTGTTCGTGGTCATTTTTACATGTAGGTTGCTACATTATTTTCCTAGGAACGATGTCTGTATCTTTATTCTACATCGTGTTTTTATTCAGAAATGATGTTTGTTTTGAGACTGAACATCGTTTTCAATTAAATAAACCGATGTTCAACGGTATTATTTACGTCGACTATGTTTATTCAAACTGATGTGTTAGTTCATTGAAGACATCGTTTATTATTTCCAAAACCGATGTTCACCTTTTGACCACACATCGGTTTACTCTACGGTAGGTGATTTGTATGTTCATAATAGATTACGGTTTGGTGATTAGAAATCGATGTGCAGTAATTTTGATTACATCGATTTTGAGTTACAATTCGATATATTGATAATCATAGGACATCGATTTCATTTTTGATACTGATTTCTAATCTCTCAACAGACTTCGTTTTCCTTGGCATTACTGTTTTATTATGCTTTAATACACTTCACTTCACTTTGACAAGTATGATGTGAAAACTTTGCATTTAGCTATTGCTGGGAAAAAAATTGCATTTCTCATCATCCAAAATAAGGGGCTTTCCCATTAATTTTCTTTCCAAATTCATGATTTAACATAATTCACAAAATAAACCCCTAAACTTACAAAAGCTAGCTTGGAAACATACGAGCAACAATGTACAAAAGTTCCACACCAAGCTTTGCTTCAAAGCCAAAACTAGCTAGCCTTACTAAAAAAACATCTTGGCAGTCACATTCCTACATCAAACTCTGTATATAATCAGCCACTTCAATGCGCACCTCGTCAATTTGATCAGGGGATGTGACACCATTGATAGGGTCAGAAAACTCTGCTACAAGTTCATCTGCAACCTGGAATACTCTAAACTCTTAGACTTACAATAAGATTTCAATGAGAACTTGTATAATCTGAAAAATTGAATGGCTGTAACTGAGCTAATGGCACTTGCATGCCAATAATACAACTCCTCAAAGGATTGACCATGAAATGAAGGTATATTATAAGCTATAACTTCATACAGCTTATCAGTTAATAACATGCAGCAGACAACTTAACACTTAAACAACTGGTTATCTTTTGAAAATGACTGTTCATGCACAAAGGGACACAAAACTTGGATAAGATGAGTTTTTGTATCCTTAAAACCACGGATAACTCCTTGAAGAACCAAAGATGCTACAACTGCAGAAGCACCAACTTTATGAGTAATCAAACAGAGAGCTCAAAAAAGAGCAATCTCTCACTTCCCTATGACCTAAATTGATGTAGTTTAGTGACTTTATATCTTGAACATGTGGTTTGGTGTGAGTCTTAGTGACTCCCAGATCAATCAATGAGTTAGTCACTTTCCTGTTATATGGAAGATGCTACACTTTAGCAAACCCCACATTAACCAAGTGGGAATGCAATGGTGTGGTGCATATACTAGCTCTGCCTGGACCACTGTGACAATAACCAAAGGAGAAACAGACAAAAACATTACAAATTTCCCTTCTAGATATCTATTCCAACTTTACATGATAACACAGAAGCAATGCAAATTTTCTCTTAAAAAGATAAGAACAAAGGTTTTTGAGATTTGTTCAAAACAAGCTAGAGAAACAATTGGAGAAGTGAAGCAGGTTGAAAGATTTAGAATAAAGCAAATACAAGGTAGGGAGGTTCAAAATGAATAACAGTAACATATATATGGTACAATGGTAGTACAGCAACGCATTTCAAATCCTCCATGCCAGGACCTACATTGATTCAAGAAAATGGATGCTTTACATTAATGTGATTCCGACTACTCCGGAAATATGTTTACCAAGGCAGAACTTTCAGTAAATCTGATCCGTTTGAATTTTGCCCAAGCAACTAAACATATACTGCCACTTAAAAAAGAACTTATCTTTTAGCTCAGTTCATTCCCTAGTCTCAAATTGCTGATCCGTATAGCATGTGATCCAAGTACACTAATTCAACTGCTAACCCAAAAAGATTGTGCAGATCCAAAAGCATAACTCCAGGTACAACAAAGTTAAGCCAACAAATCCATAGCAAATATAAGATTCAGTCTTTTTGCTAAAAAAAAAAAAAAAAAGATTAACAGTATGACCCCAGCTACAATTGTAAACTAAAATTTGAAGGAAAAAAAAGATTAACATACCATAACTAATGATTGAACAAGAATAGAAGCGAATTGGTATACTCACAGATAAGATATTTTTATTTGGATTTAGGGGTTGTTACCTGGCCATATCCAATATCAACTCCATAAACAAACAATGCACCATACTGAAGTAAACAGTCGGTAAATCCACCAGTTGACCAGCATGAATCAAGAGCTACTTTGCCAGTAATATCGATAAATAGCAGCTTCTAACTTATGTCCTGCTCTGCATATACAAAACAGAGGAACAAATTAGCATAACAGGTCTTACCAAAGTTCGAGCATAAAATGACACAAGTAGCTGTCAAGTGTTTACAAATGAACAACATAACTGAACAATGCTCTTGAAATGAGGATCCTGAAATCCAGCTTACCTACCAATGTTGGAATAAAACACATACTACTTGTTCGTTACAAGAGTTGATTAGTCTGTAAATGTGAAAAATTAAGAAGACGTAACTGAAGGCTACAAAACTGAATATAATCATTACAAGAGTTGATTAGTCTTCTTGTTTTAGGCATATGCCAGTCTCTTCTTCCACCTGGAGTGTTATAATAAGAATAATGTAACTTAGCTTTAGGTTAAAGTTGTAAAACTTGCATCTTACACTTAGTACTTGACTGTTGATTACAAAAGAAGCAGAAAACAGT
The DNA here is from genome assembly GCF_958449725.1 of Rosa rugosa. Taxonomy (NCBI): domain Eukaryota; kingdom Viridiplantae; phylum Streptophyta; class Magnoliopsida; order Rosales; family Rosaceae; genus Rosa; species Rosa rugosa. The sequence continues at coordinate 39,346,118 of NC_084826.1, read as the reverse complement.
CAAACAAATAAAATTTCAAAAGATTCTAAAAAGCAACATACTCAGGATCGATAGAAATATACAAAGACAAGTAGGAAAAATAAAAGTATTGAACAAGGCATATTTGCATAAGCAAGAACAAGCAGTAATGAATCTCAAGAGTACCTTGTAAAGAAACTAGATTGGTTTTTCTGAGGACGAAACAAAAAGGAGAAAACCAGTACCAAGTTAAAGAGAGGAAAAATATATAAACAAGTAATAAAACTCTCCAAGACACAGGGGCCGGAGGAAAAGCATATTATTGATCACTAAAAAGCTTATGGTTTTGTGGTGATGATGGATATGGATGGCCATGAACTATAACCAACCACCCGTCTTTTTTGGCTCATGCAACCATCATATATTATTGGAACAATAATCTTTTTAATAAACCAAAACCATAGCTTGTGGTTTAGAAGGAATCTAAATTAATTTTCAGCTGATTACATGAACTTTCCAAAATACAAGCAGAAAGAGATATGACACAGCAAATATACATGGCATTATACATATATACATATTGAGAGAGAGAGAGAGAGAAAGAGAGAGAGAGAGAGACCTCACGGATTGCGGTGCCGAGAAAATCACCCTTGTCATCATCCAACATTCCAGCAGGCAACTCCAGTATGATCCTTCCAACAGGTACTCTAACCTTCGATATGCAACAATTTTTAATAGGGTTTGATTACATGGAAGTACAATGCCGTAATTTCTTTTTGTGATAATATAGGAATTAGGACGAACGTGATTTTCCGATTTAAGTAAAGCATCATAATGTCATAACAGATACTCTAAAACACCAAAATGAAATGAAGAGCTACCTGTTCAGTAAGAACAGCATAAGCCTTGCCCTCCGATTCCAAAAGTATAAGACAGCTACAGCCGGTCCGCGTGCAAACACAATACCTGGAACCTAAATATGTTTTAGTTTCACAACAAACAAATCAACAACTATGGCCTCCAAAATATACCATTAGAATAAAAAAGACAAGTATGTATATGACTAGATACCTTTTCCCCTGTTTCTTTATCAATCACATCTGCTTCAAACTTCAGAAACCCAATCCTCTTTCCAAACATATCCACACCCTATTATAACCCAGCTGATCAGTTCCAAGACTATGAACTTATCAAAACCAAATCAATTCAACCACTTTAAAGAAGGACTGGATCACCTGAATTAGAACTCGTTTCAGAGCCAAAGAACCGTCGCTTAGAATCCCAGTTTCACTCTCCATGTTCTTCAGCCACTGCTTAAACAAAGACGAATCAATAGCGCTCCTGCAACGTTTTACCATCATTATGAATACTTGGGTTCAGTTTATATCCGAAGTTTTAGACTTTTCTGAAGAACAAGGAAGGGAAAAGCGTGACTGGCCTGAACTGGGAGGAGGAGATGTGGGGGGCGGCGACGATCTGGACGGGCTCGGCGGCGAGTTGACTCGGGAGAGTGAGGGAGTGAGTCAACGGTGGCGGGTCGGATGACATTTTGCAGGAGAAGGATCGAAGGGCGAGGAGTGTTCTGGGGAGTGTGAGTGTGAGTGTGGTTCTGGGGATCAACGACATGGAAGCTTGAACGAGCTTGCTACAACCAACGGGGAGCAAGTGCCCATCTCAATAACAATGCAACACCCAAAACAGATCACAATGTTGGCCAAACAAGATCATAACTTAGTCCAAAAATGGCAAAATAAAACTTGGTCAGAAGAAACTTACTTGTAATCAATCCCAACCAGCACAGAGGCTCCAAGAGATACGAATACCCACCATGGCCTACAAAAATTCAAAAGTAAATAAATAATCTAAAATTAAATAAAAAATCCAACTATAAATTACAATTGGGACTATGTATGACATTTCTGGAGTAGCCAAGTTCTTGGTAGTTATGTGTATTCAACATATATAATGGTCTAAAGTATCTAAAACTAAAAAAAACCTGATATATAGAAAAATACAAGCAGTTCAAATAACAAATCTAGATTAGTGGTACCTGCAGATGTAATCAAATTTTGAGCATATATGCTTTCAATTAAAATGACCTGAGAAAAGGAAAAGTACCTGAAGAAGCAACTCGAGTTGCACAAAAAGACACTGAAGCTTTGTGAAGTAGATTTTCAAATTCAATCTTTTCTATCAAGTAACCTGCAGTTGACAAAAGAAAGTGCTAAAATAATGAAAGAACAAAACATATGTACAAATAACACATACAAATGAGCAGCTTAATCCAGCATCCTCACAATCAAAACAAAACATTTGAAATAAAAAGATTAGGTTTTGATTCAATTGAGCTAAAAGAAATCAGAAACAGAGAGAGACAGAGCCATTACGTAGTCCCTGAAAGCCAGCCCAACTTCCATGCTTCGGAGAATCTCCTCTGTCAGCTCCAAAGAGACCTTATCTTCTCTTTCTGGTCCACCTTTTCGCACCCAAAATTGGAAAATCAAATCCCTAATTCTCTACTGATTGAGATCAAATTTGAAGACGAAAGCTTTGAAATTTCGGTTATCTGCAATTTGGGGAATGCTTGACATTGCTTATTGCTCCATCTTATTTCGAGGAATCGGAAATTTCAGAGCAGCCCTTCGTCTCCTGCCACAGTCCCGCCGTCTCTAACCTCTAGACAAGGTTGGGTTTCTTTTGCCTTAAAACCCCGACTTAGCGGTTTAAGGCTGCAACGGCTACAAGCCAGGAAATCGATGTAGGTCCTCTATGTTTTCGCCCAAAATCAAACAAACTTCACAAATGAAAACATGGAAGAGCAAAAAATAAAAAGAGGGGCTCGAGTAAATGACCTGCTTGTCGATCACAACTCTGAATAGTCGCTCAACTCCCCAAATGCAATCGCTCACAAGCTAAAGAAGAACAATGAACCACAACGAACAATCAAGAGCTAAAAAGACTGAAATCAAATCCATATGAACGAACAAAAGCTATGAATAAGCTGAGAAGCCTATTCGTAAACACAACAAATCTCCCACAAGCCTGATACCATCAACAAGTAAAACGACTGAAATTGACTCTATCATTTACATATATAGAACTAGAACAATACGTACTAAGATTACTTCGTCTCCGACCGGCGACTCCTAGAATCCTTCGACAGGCAAATCCTTCGAATCCCACAACAGAGTCGTTCTCTGAAGTGAGTCTCGCCGACTGGCCGCCGCTCTCTTGCTTCGATTCTAGAGGCTAAGACGGAACGGCGCTGTTTAGAAATGCTTTGATGAATAAGCTGAGGACGGACTGGACAGAGTCGATGCCGGACTGGACGGAGTTGATGCCGAAGAAGCTGAGGACGTAGATGAAGGAAGGAAGGAAGGAAGGGAGGAGATGGAGGTAGGGTTTGGGAGGAGATCCAGTTTGGGGTGAGTTCAGAATGAAGGCGAGTTCGAGTGAGATGGAGGCCGCGCGAGAGCTTAGGGTTTTCTGTCCAACTTTTAGGATCAGGCTTTAATTTTTTTATCTAAGTGTGAAAGTTTTTAGATTTAGTACCCGCTTCTTCAATTCACTTAAAACACTTAGCGCGTTTTGCACAAATAGGTTCCCGCAAATTTTCAAACAAAACTTTTAACACCGGTCATTTTAAGACCCGATGTTAATGATATACATTTAAATCGGTATTTTTGTAAAACGATGTTAGATTAGGTTTTTACATCGTGTGCAAGTCTGACCGATTTAAAACATGCGATGTCTATGAACAGATTTCTAGTAGTGCGCAGGAACCTGAAATAGGAGTGTCTCCAAGAGCTCTTAAGCAGTAAACTGCCACAGACTTTCCAAAATCCAGTGGCGAATCCAAGCACTGTACTGACAAAGAATCCCATGCTTATGATACCATCATCATCATATTCAGTACCAGTAGTGACTCCAGGATTTTGTGTTGTTCCATCTCCAGGGCATTGTTGTGTAAGTGGTGGTCCGCAAAGTCCACTATTTCCCATATAGGCAGAAGCATTAAAAGACTGAAGTTGAGTGCCTAGTGGAATTCTTCCAGACAAATGGTTGTATGATAAGTCCAAGACACTAAGAAAGTTTAAGCTCGAAAAACTTGAAGGAATTCTCCCAGATATCTGGCGTCTTGACAAATCAAGAGATTCTAACCTGTTCAGGTTACCAAACTTTTCAAGAACCTTCCCTGTCAAATTGTTTCTTGAGAGGTTTAGAGAATTCAACTTTAGCATGCTTGTTATATTTTCAGGAATATCCCCAACCAAGTGATTGCTTGAAATGTCAATGCTAGCTTCTCAAATGTGCAAGATTTCCCCCAAACTCAGTCTTTACTCCTTTCCACACTATTTCTACAAATCCAAAAACACTTGTGTCATCAGATGAAGCTGTTATGTTACTGAAGCAATGCGGCAAGGCTCCGGATAAATTGTTCTGAGAGAGGTCCAAAACATGAATGGAGCTTAAACTGCACAGGGATGAGGGTATGATTCCGTTGAACTCATTAGACCGTAGGCGTAGAACAAACAAACTTGTTAGGCTTTGGCCTATCCATGGTGGGATTTTTCCGGATAATATATTTGCTCCAAGGTCAACAACTACTAGTTGTGTACAGTTCTCCAGAAAAGTTGTTACCATGTAAACGCAATATCCACAATAATTGTAAATTGCCTAACGAGATTGGTAGTTTCCCAGAAAATTTATTCTTTCCTAAATTCAGCAACTCTAATGCCGGAAATTGCATCCAGCAATTAGGAAGTTCCCCTGACAATAGGTTTACAGAAAGGTCGAGAAGGAAGAAATTTGGAGCCTGTGTTGCACATAAGGAACTCAGGGGTCCAGAAAGCTTGTTTTCCGAGAGGATCAAATATTGGATTGTTGGAGGGAATGATGGCAATGCACCAGAAAACAGATTAGAAGACAAGTTAACATATTTCAACAAGCTTGTGGAAAAATTCGGCAATTTGCCATGGATATGGTTCAGGGAAAGATCTAGGTCCTCTAAGCCAGAAAATTGATCCAAGAACTTCTCAGGCAACGAGTCCAATATTAATCCAGCATTGTTGATATGAAGATTAGTAAGATTTCTCTGCGTTTGAATCCATTTGGGGAAAGCTGGGCCCACTTTGCAAGAGGACATGTATAAATCATTAAGTTGAAATGGTGGATTCCAATTTGAGCTCAGATTGATAGACAAAGCCGAATTATCAGAAACATCCAAGGACTAAACGAGAGAGGTTCAAAAAGTGGGCTTCTGTGATGACACCATTCAACGAATTCCCAGAAAGGTCCAAAACTTCAAGGCTAGAAAGTTGCCCTATACTCTCTGGTAGAGAACCATTTAGCAGATTTTGGGAAAGAGATAAAAATTTTAACTCTGTAAAACTTGTTAAATCTAGCCCTAATGAACCCCAAAATCGGTTTTGGCTCAAGTCCAAGTCCATGAGTGTATTATCAGCACAAGACAAGATCTTTATAGACTCCTCAATGTTTTGAGAGAATTGGTTCCACTCTAAATGCAAGGACTCTAAGCTGCGTAAGCTTTGAAAGAATTTTGGTATTCCACCTTCAAGTTGGTTTTCAGACAGGTCAAGAAATTTTAGAGAAGCCATGTTTGTGAAAACATCTGGGATGGGACCTTGTAAGTCATTTTCCCTCAAACCAATATGGACAAGGTTGCTGCTGCTAACATTGGCTATCCAATAAAATATTGAAGAATTAAGAGAATTAAAAGAGAGGTCAAGGGCTTGGAAAGAGGCTGAAGAATTGATAGAGGAAAGTGATCTTAGATTGACACTGAGATCACACTCAAATAACTGAAGCTCTATCACTGAAGTCAGCTTGCTTAAAGATTGTGGCCAATTTCTATTCCCAGACAAATCTATATCAGAAATGTGAAGGTATCTCAAGGAAGAAAGATGAGATAACCACTCGAGACTTTCAAAGCTCACATCAGAGTTGCCTTCAAGATCAAGAGTGTGCAAATTAGAGAGGTTTCCAAGTTGGGAAGGAACATGTCCACTAAAATTAGCTCTTGCAAGTTTGAGTTCTTTCAATCGAGTCAAAGAGCCAATGAACTTGAGAATCATAATTCCTCCAAAATCATTAAAACTGAGGTCCAAGTAATTTAGATATCGCAATTCAAGTAGTGAATGATCAATTTCACCTCTTAAAGAAGTTTCAGCATCAATGTAATCATCAGAAGAATTATTAGAGAGATTTAGAGTGATGACATGACCTGTTTGGTTGTTGCATGCTATTCCTCTCCACTCGCAACAATCTTTCTTGCTTCCCCAAGAGGCAAGAACATTAAACTCGTCCACAAGGCCTTGCTTAAGCTGAAGTAGAGCACGCCTTTCACTTTCCTGGCACATAATGTTGGAGCTTCCTACACTACTTGAACAACAAGTAACCAGGCATAGATGCCAAACCAAAACAGAATATCGTATAGACCTAACACTCATGATTATGATCATGCAGAGCGATGATGGGCAAAGTGAAGAAAAAGATGCTATACATAAGACCCCAAAAAATGCTATATATAAGAGCATCTTTAATCCCCTATTCAAAAAAAAAAAAAAAAAGACCGTCATTAATTTGTTAGCTTTTCTAGGAAAAAATGTGGATCATAATTGTACGTGGTATCATCATTAATTTTCCTTATTTTGTTATCATCCTCAGGTTAGTTCACACCAAGGTGGTTGTGCACTATGAGTTAAAGTTGGTTCAATAATTTTATCATTTTATGATTTGATTTTAATTGACAAAACTAACAAAATAAATTAATAAAACATAGACTAACGAAAAATGCCAGTAAACTAAAGAAAGGTGTAGACAATACAAATGAAGGAGGCTCATTCACCCAAATGTTATATTTTAAAAACTAATCTAATGTATATACAGAATTCCAAATTAGTCGATAATTGTGTCCACACCAACTTAATCAACGAGAGGTAGAGCCGTTTTAAGAGTTACTAATTCTCTTTAATTAAAATAAAGATCGGAAATCAGACTACTAAGCAATCCAGCGTCTAAACACGTGAAAACTGTTACTGACTTGATACTACTGTCGATTTAAACTGTTACTGACGAAGACCCAGCAAGACGGAGGTGAGAAACCATGTGCCCATCTGGTGAAGAAAGCATGAAAAAGCTGCATGCTGCCATGTTGGTGACCCATTAATTAATTACGACACGGAGCAGCAATTGTTTATCTTTTTTTTTTTGATCTGGTGGAGCAGTAATTGTTGAGAGTGTTGAAGGATATTGACACTTAGTGTGCGTAGTCAAACTAGGATAAGTTCTATAGTTGTAATAGGAGAGGTTTCCTACTCCAAGTTAGATAAGGAATCCTTGTACTCTTAGATTATGCACTTGTAATCCCTATAATGAAATACACTTCTCTCATCAATCTCTCTCAATACCAATATACTTAAACACGTTATCAGCACGAGCTTTAACCACAAACCAAAAACCAAAAACCCAAAAATCTTCTTCATCACCGCAGCTCCTAGCCCACGCTAGCCTCACCTGCGCGCCTGCCCCTGCAGCACCTACGCGCCCCTGCGCACGTATCCCTGCTGCCCCTGCAGCACCACTGCACGTCTGCTATCCCTGCATCACCAACGCACACCAACTGCATCCTTCTCCTTTCCTGTGCACGTCCGTCTGCTTGCAAGCCCCGAAACGTCTAGTTCGGAACCTCAGATCAAAATCCTTTCTTCATCAAAGTTGTTCGTCTCTGTCTCTTCCATCTGACCTTCGAATTTCAGCCTTATCGGAGTTGTTTTGAGACCGGTACACCAATCGAAGTGCAAGCTGTTCAGAAGAGAATTTGTTCCAAATTTCATCAAGTAAGTTTTAAGTTAAAGTTGCCGCTTTTGAAATTTAATTTCCTCCTTCTTTTTCTTCGGGGACTTGCAATCTCCCTTCTTCTACATCCCACCTTTCTTATAACATGGGTTCGATTCTTGAGAAAGCGGAATCGTGGGGATTCACGCAATTAACGAACTAAGAGCGTTCGTAAGACTTCGGACTAAGAGCGTCCGTAAGCATCGATTTAACGAACTAAGAGCGTTCGTGAGCATATATTTTGACCATTTAAACATCATTGTTTTGGTCTAATCCAAATATTCTTGGAAATCGATTTCTTGGTAGCATTAAGACTCAGAAATCTTATATTAGTTTTCGTGGAAGCATTGACTCCGAAACTAATACGTTCTTGCTTTCCTTTCAGGATGTAAGACTTGAACGAGCTCGATTTTACTCCATTGGATTCTACGGCACGGGATATTTATTTGCCTACAATCCAAGAGCCTTGTTCTAAAGGAACCGCTCAAGACTCACAAACTGAGATAGAAAATTCCAGGGCATTTACCCTGATGAAGCGCCACATGAAGATGGCCCTCCAGTTTGAGTACATGAATGAGGATAACGCTAACAGCCTTTGGGTTGCGCCTAGTGAACGTTTTAGTAACATTCACAACTTTCCGAACATAGAAGCACGATGGAATAATATCTGCTTCACTATAACTTTGAAAGAGTTATGAAATATTGTTCGGAGGCTCTCTGCATCATATTATTTATGCATGCTTGTGGAAAAACACAAAATAACAAATTGATTGAGAAAACCCTAACATGACCATAGGAGTCATGACGTTAAGGGTATAGGGTTGGACACCATGGCGCCATTTTTGGCCATGATTGCACTATTCCAACGCCATTGGTTCTAGGGACCATATGTATTGTGTCAATACACCTCAATCAAGAGAGCATCCTCTTCATGGTATTTTATGGAGCACCTGATCAATGGTAATATATCGAGCTATAAAAGACTTTAAATCTGGCGATGAAGATAGAATGCCCAGATTTTTATTTAGAATAGTCTTTTAATTTCCAAGAATTATGTAATGGCAATTATGCATTAATTAAAATGACTTATTGGATTATCTCTTTTCCTCTAGGCGTACTCAATTAAGTATGATGTCTAGGAAAGTAATTGAGATTAGTGGTACTTAAGAGAGCTTTGCTCCACCGACATCTCTCTCTACTTCCCTGGTCATATTTAATTGGAATTACCGAACGAATTGAGTGACTACAATTTGTCTAATGTTTGATTTTACTTTGGATTAGATTATGGTCACGAAACTTTGATGTAATCATTGGCTATTATTAATAAAGTATCGATTTATTTTATCTCATGTCATGGACATATTTTTCGAACTTTATTACTTCAAAGATATAAGAGCCAATGGTTTTCATGTGGAAACACATTGTGAGAATGGACAAGAGTTCCTTTGCATCACCTCTAATGACTACGGACATAAACGAGTCTTAGAGAAACTTATGTGTCGCTCTAGTGGGTTGTACGCAACCACTATTCGAGTCATTGAATCCAACCATGTCATGAGAGATGATTTATGGGATTCCGACACATATAGGCTTTGGCACGACCGTTTGGGACACCCAGGTCGTGACATGATGATCCGTATATTAAAGACTTCACATGGACATCCCTTTTTCAGAACGAAAGGAAGTAAAACTCGAAATTTGGATCAAGGAGGAGCACCTGCGCCTCACGGCGCCTTCCCCTTTCAAGTCCGGCCACCACTAGCCGGCGCCGCCATCCCCCTGCGGCTTAAGGGTGGCTTTGACGCCCCCTCTGCTCCTCTGACTCGAATTTCTACTTCTAAAGTCCATTGTGACTTCATGGCTCAACCAAACTCCTCATTGGTTGTTTCTAAAGCCCATCATTCGTTCTGCAAAGCCTGCTCTTTAGCAAAGTTAGGATCGAGACCATCCTATGCAAAGGACACCAAAGAAAATATACCATTCTTGCAAAGAATCCAAGGTGATATTTGTGGACCTATTCAACCATCATGCGGACCATTTCGATATTTTATGGTATTGGTTGATGCATCGACACGATGGTCACATGTCATGCTATTGTCCACAAGGAACGCTGCATTTGCTAAACTCCTAGCACAAATAATTAAGTTAAGGGCTCACCACCCTGATCATCCTATTAGGTCTATAAGATTAGACAATGCTGGAGAGTTTACATCAAAGACTTTTGATGATTATTGCATGTCCATTGGGATTGATGTTGAACATCCTGTTCCTCATGTTCATACCCAAAATGGTCTCGCAGAAGCCACCATTAAACGACTACAAATGGTTGCTCGAGCATTGGTGATGCGAACCAATCTCCCTATTTCTGCTTGAGGCTATGCAATATTGCATGCAGCTGTGCTTATTCGTCTGAGGCCTACTGCCACTCAACCCTTTTCTGCGTCCCAGATGGTGACTGGGTATGAGCCCAATGTCTCACACTTACGCATATTTGGGTGCGCAGTTTATGTGCCAATTGCGCCTCCACAGCGCACCAAAATGGGTCCTCAACGACGATTAGGCGTTTACGTTGGTTATGATTCTCCAACGATTATCCGCTACATAGAACCCTTGACAGGCGATCTCTTTACCGCTAGATTTGCGGATTGTCACTTCGATGAGACAGTCTTCAAGTCGTTAGGGGGAGATAAGAACATCAATGTTCAACAGGAACGACAGGAATTGTCGTGGTCTGTCCCCACTCTGTCTCATCTTGATCCCCGAACCGCACAGTCCGAAATTGAAGTGCGGAGAATCCTCGATCTTCAGAACGTAGCAGAATCGATGCCTGATGCGTTTTCTGATATCGCTAAAGTGACGAGATCACACATACCTGCTGCAAACGTGCCTGCAAGGATTGATGTCCCTAAAAGTAGAGGACATGACGCCAACTCAAGAATGCATGAGCATGGCGCCAACGTCCCATCTCTAAATGATGGTGACGTTATGGCTAGGCCCACGGCTCCCGCCAGGAAGCGCGGGAGGCCCATAGGTTCGATGGATTCTCGCCCAAGAAAGAAAGCGAGTTTGGCACAAAATAATGCATTAATCATCGATATAAATAATCTATCTCATGAGAATATTCCGGATTATGGTTATGTCCAAGAGACATCATTGGGGGACGCTCCAATGTCAGAACCAACTCCAGAGAATAGAGAGATCTCCATAAATTACACTAGTGTACATGAGATGATGGATAGAAATTCTATGGCGATTGATGATGCATTTGCATATCATATTGCGAAAGGGATTATAGAATATGATGATATCGAACCTCGCTCTGTTGAAGAATGTCAACGAAGAGCAGATTGGCCTAAATGGAAAGATGCGATCCAGGTTGAATTGGATTCATTAACAAAGAGACAGGTATTTGGGCCTGTAACGCAGACACCCCCAAGTGTAAAGCCTGTTGGCCATAAATGGGTTTTTGTTAGAAAGCGTAATGAGAAAAATGAGGTGGTAAGATATAAAGCCCGCCTTGTGGCGCAAGGTTTCTCACAACGCCCTGGAATCGACTACGAGGAGACATATTCTCCCGTAATGGACGTTATAACGTTCCGCTACCTTGTCAGTTTGGTAGTTTCCGAAAAACTTGACATGCAGCTTATGGATGTGGTTACAGCATATCTCTATGGGGATCTAGATTCAGAGATATATATGAAGGTTCCAGATGGACTTCAATTACCCAAATCAAGTGGCTCTAAACCACGGAGCGCGTTTTCAATAAGATTAAAACGCTCACTATATGGATTAAAACAATCTGGACGGATGTGGTATAACCGTCTAAGTGACTACTTGATTGGTAAGGGATATATTAACAATGAAATATGCCCATGCGTGTTCATTAAAAGAACAAGTTCCGGATTTGCAATCGTAGCAGTTTATGTCGATGACATGAACCTAATTGGAACTCTAGATGAGTTAAAGGAAACTGCTAATTACTTGAAATCCGAATTTGAGATGAAAGATCTTGGGAAAACACGGTTTTGTCTCGGTTTAGAACTCGAGCACCGTAGTGATGGGATTTTGATCCATCAGTCTGCATATACTCAGAAGGTCCTAAGGCGCTTTAATGAAGATAAAGCGAAGCCTGCGAGTACTCCCATGATCGGCCGTAGTCTTGAGCCCGGAAAAGATCCGTTTCGTCCAAGGGATGAGGACGAAGAACCCTTAGAGGCCGAAGTGCCCTATTTGTGCAATAGGCGCATTATTGTACTTAGCTCAATGCACAAGACCGGATATCTCATTCGCAGTGAACTTGTTAGCTCGACACAGCTCTGCGCCAACACGCCGCCATTGGATTGGTGTAAAGACCATCTTTCGATACCTAAGAGGTACGATTGATATGGGCCTATTCTATCCCTACAGAGAGAAAAGGAATGACGGAAAATTGGGATCGGACCCCAAAAGGCAAAACGCCCCCGTCCATGGAATGGCCGCCGGCCATGTTACCGCCGCCGGCGCCGCCGCCGCTCATGGTGGCCGGCGTCCTCCTATCTCCCTCCATCAAAACGACAATGATGTCTTGATGGGTTTTGCTGATGCAGGGTACCTCTCTGACCCTCACAAAGGTCGCTCCCAAACAGGTTATGTCTTTACCATGGGAAGCACTGCGATATCTTGGAGGTCTACGAAACAGACCCTTGTTGCTACTTCCTCAAATCATGCAGAGATTATTGCTCTACATGAAGCTGTACGTGAATGTGTATGGCTAAGGTCTGTAATTCGACGCATTCAAGGAAGTTGTGGTTTGAAGTCTACCACAGATGAACCTACATGCATTTATGAGGATAATGCAGCTTGTATTGAACAAATGAAGTTAGGTTTCATCAAGGGCGACAACACCAAGCATATATCGCCTAAGTTCTTTTATAATCAGCAACAACAATCACTTCTAAAGATTGAAGTGAATCAAATCCGATAAGAGGATAATATAGCGGACTTATTCACTAAGTCGTTACCTAAATCCACCTTCGAGAAACATGTGAAGAGTATCGGATTAAGAAGGTTATCCGAACTCCCATGATTGTAGCAATCAGGGGGAGATTTCGACATCAGGGGGAGTTACTCAGTCTCGAAGGATCAAGGACGTGTTGCACTCTTTTCTCCTCCTCGAGTTCATTTTTATCCCACAGGGTTTTTCACTTGAGTAAGGTTTTTAACGAGGCAACGGATGAAGCGTCACCACCAAGTTTGAGCGGCACAAGGGGGAGTGTTGAAGGATATTGACACTTAGTGTGCCTAGTCAAACTAGGATAAGTTCTATAGTTGTAATAGGAGAGGTTTCCTACTCCAAGTTAGATAAGGAATCCTTGTACTCTTAGATTATGCACTTGTAATCCCTATATATAGGGCTCCTATTCTCTATAATGAAATACACTTCTCTCATCAATCTCTCTCAATACCAATATACTTAAACAGAGAGATGAAAAACAGATAAGTGCAGGAAGACTCTGTGTGTGAAAGTTGGGTTACGGGTTTCACGATCCTGCCAATTGATTTCTCCTTGTCCGCGCTCATGGACTATTAATTTGTTGCGTAAAATCTTCATATGGTATTTCAATTATTACGAAATACGGTAGCACATAGAATGGCTAGCTTCAGTTTTGAATCAAATGTTCACCTTAATCGGTTTATCAATGCTCCGGATCTCATCCTGGATGCCCTTATGTACGATTTCATTCGTATCTAATAAAGTTTTTTTCTTTCTCAAAAAAAAAATTATTACGAAATATATTTTTGGATACCTACAACGTTTTAAGAAGTCTAGTGGTACCTGCACTATCCATCTGTTAGCCCCTTTAATACTTCCGTCTATTATTCCGTTTAAAATGTCTGTGGCGGCCATGAAGTATACTTGTGACGAAAATATTAAGGGGGGTGTATTGTATATGGAATTAGTGGAACTTTTAAAGAAATCTATGGAATTTAAAAGTCTGGGTGTATTCAATATAGACTTTTAACAGTCCATGAAAGTCTTGAGGTATTCAATTAGGATTTTTAAAGACTTCATGAATTCCACCAAAATCTAGGGGTATTCAATTAAGACATTTAAAAATGAATAAAAGTACAGAGGGTATTCAAAATATCATTCATACTTATGGAATTAGAAAATCATGGATAATCATGGACTTTGTAGTGTTAACTATACATACCAAACTCCAATAATTTTCCAGCCTCCAGACCAAAGATTTCAAAAAGTCTATCAAAGTTTCCTCTTCAAAAAAAAAAAAATGGTCTATCAAAGTTCTTCTTTCTACGCACGAACAAGTTTGTCCTTCATCATCTCTCTTTCTTAATTTTTAATCTTTTATGATATCAACCTTTTTTGATACCCAACATGTTCATTGTAGTTGTTGAATGTGATTTTTGTTTTTGTTTTTATTTTTTATTTTTTTCAATTGTGATACTTCGAACCCTAATAGCAATAAAAATGATTTATGAAACCCTAAAACTCAAATATTGTGGTCTAACCCTAAGACATTGAACCATACTAAATTTTATCTTATTAATTAATTATTCTCATTAATTTGAATTTATATTATGGTTCAAAAAAAGGTTGAACAATTGAATTTCAATTAATTGATTATAGATCAAGACATTGACCAATATTGCTACAATATTTGTTAATCGGCGAAAACAAAATTGATGAGAATAATTAACTATAAACATCAAGTGATCTATATTGTATATTTATGTTGTTGGGAGATTAGGAATGAGAACAAACTCGCTAGACAGATTAACAATCATTTATTTGAGTCAATTTCTATTAGAAAATACTGGAGCATTGAAGAGACAACAAGTTTTTATTTTCTTTTGTGTTTGGGCTGCATTTGTTTTTTTTGTTTTGTTTTTTTTTTATATTTTGTACATCCTAGGAAATCTGTAGAAGTCATTCATAATAAAGTACATAGATTTTCATGAATCAATAAAAGTCTGTTGCTAAAATCAATGGTTTTAAGAAATCCATAATAGTCTATCAACTTTTTAAAGAGTCTGTGGACTTTTCAAAAAGTCTGTCATTTAAAAAAAGTCTGCACAAATCCAAATACAATACACCCCCCTAAATAACGAATTCATTCGGTTTTTTCCTCAGAGAAATTTAAAATTTCCAATCTGATAATGCCAAACAAGGGAATTGGATTTTAGGAATTATGAAATCCTCACTTTCAATTAAATTCCATCATTTTCCCCTCATCCAAACACACTCTAAGAGAAATTAAACAAAGTTGGATACAAGCACTAACATCGGTGAATGCAAACAGTTTATTAACATGGACAAACACTAAATAATAGGGGAAATGATCATTTACCCAGTTTTAGCTTAAAAATTGCCCACTTACCCAAACACTCTAAGAGATTGCCCACTTACCAAACACTCTAAGAGATTATTTCCCTAATACCCAATTAAGTATTTTTTAATTCATTTTTATTTATTTTTGGGACAATTTTGCCCTCTCCTTTTTTGTCATTTAGAGAAATAAGTCATTGGAGACCTTGCTTGACTCCGGTGACTGGTGACCGGACTCCGGCGACCGGTGACCGGAATCCGGCTACCGGTGACCTAAATCCGGCAACCGATGACTGGAATCAGGCGACCGGTCACCGGACTGGTGACCGGATTCCGGCGTCTGAATTTATTGTCCCCTAATAATACCCAGTAACCATATTATTGTCCCCCAGTAATCATATTATTGCCCCCCAATACTCATATTATTGCCTCCCAATAATCATATTATTGCCCTCCAGTGAATTGCATAAACTCCCAAAACCAAAATGAATACACTACAGGGACAATTGATCAATTTTTATGCATATTATTGCCCCCCAATACTCATATTATTGCCTCCCAATAATCATATTATTGCCTCCAATAATCTTATTATTGCCCCGCAATAGACATGTATAACTAACTACTCAATTAAACTTTTTTTTTTCATTCTTCTTTCTTCTTTCCTTATAAGCCTTCTGCCAAACTTTTCGTCTTCTGCCAAATCTTCATTAGTAAATTGGTTTCCAACTCTCTCTCCTCTATCAAACCAAAAAAAAAAAAAAAAAAAAATACATCTCTCCAAATACATTTTGCCTAAACCCCTGCAAACCATCAATGGCAGAAGACGAGACCGCCACAACGACACCACCACAGATGGAAGAAGAACAGGAGGCAACAACCGTGCAACCACCGAGGGAAGAAGAAGAGGAGGACGCATCCCTGATCCGACCCGAATCCGGAGAAGAAAACGTATTCCTAACCGAATCCGAGACAGCAACGATCCAAGCCGTATCGGAAGAAGAGAACACGCAACCACAGATCGGAGAAGAAGAGGAACCACCGGTGGTTGAAGAAGACGACGCAGCCACGACCCGATCTGAATCCGGTGAAGAGAACGCAGTCGAATCTGAATCTGAAGAAGATAACATAGCACCGATCGAAAGCGCATCGGAAGAAGAGAATGCCGCAACGGTCCAACCCGAGAGAGACGCGCTCGACGGACGGTGGGCTCGAGGTCGACGAAGATTGCGCCTGGGACGTGCTTGCCGGCGCCGGTCTAGGAGAAGAAGGTGTGGAGGCGTTGTCGCTCGGCATCTGGCCGTCCGGCTGGAGACAGAAAGAGAGAGAGAGAGAGAGTCTGAGATGAGTTGAGTGAAAGAGAGATAGAGAAATCGGTGGAGGGGGAGGAAAGTTTATTAATTAAAATGAGGGCAATACTGTCAATAAATGTTAGATTGGGTAAATAGGGTTAAAAAACTCTTAGTGGAGTAAGCAGACAATTTTGAAGCTGAAATTGGGTAAGTGGTCATGGCCCTTAAATAATAAGCCAAGTACTCTGCCTGAATAGCTTACTCGACAACAACTTGAACAACTGAGCAGAAACTAAGTAATCTATTTGAACAGGAAAGAGGTATAGGAACTAGACAGTCCCACAATCTTTTAAAAATATTGAAATCCAAATTCAATATTATCCCTTAGAATCTATTTATAGTAGAATATATTATACAAGAACGCAGATTTGAAAACCACTACCACCTTCAATCAACCCATATCGTTGAGCATAGAGAGTTGGGTCCACTACCACATTCAATCTGCAAATAAATAATATGAAAAGTGAATTTTTACATGAACAAATAAATAACGTAGCAGGAAATTTACAATACTTTACAAAAGATAGCATGAATAACCTTTAAACAAAAAAGCTTCCTTTTGAAGCAAAACTGCAAACTGACAATATCTTGAAATCAAAATAGAATGAGTCAGACCTCAACTTAAGAATAAGAAACAAGAATGATGAAACCCATAACTCAAATTTGCAATCCAAACAGTTGAAATTATCATACAATCTTGAATTAAAAAACAAATTCTATAACATGGATTCGAAACCCTAAATCAGATGGATACCATAGATTAGGCAGCTTGATTCGCGCATAGCTGAGAGGTTGGTCAACGCCCGCTGAATCGAGTATGAGATCTTGCCCTTCACGAGGTTACAGTCGAAGTAGTGGAGGTCGTCCCGGCGATGGTGCGTAGCGATAAGGTTGTAAGGAACAAGGGGGTTTGAGTTTTCGTAATTTCTATGCTTTTAATTTAGCCATGTTGGCCAAGCAAGGATGGAGAATTATTCAAAATCCAAACCCTCTTGTTGGAAAAATTTATAAAGCACGATATTTCCATTTCAAAACTTTTTGGAAGGCTTCTTTGGGGGGTGCACCGTCTTACTCTTGGAAGAGCATTTTAAGCTCACGACCAGTGATTGAATTGGGCTCATGGTGGCAGGTGGGTAATGGCAAATCAATAGCTATCTGGGAAGATAGATGGATCCCTAGACCTCACTTGTATCGACCACTTTTTCCTCTTTGTTATCCTACCACTTTAAATGTAGCTTAACTTATTCTTTCAGATAATAACAGTTGGAATGTTCCTTTGCTTTAGAGATTATTTCCATTGGAGGATGTGGAGATTATTACGTCTATCCCTTTGAGTTCAAGAAGACCAGAAGATAAATTGGTATGGCATTATGATAATAAGGGTGTTTTTTCGGTGAGCAGTGTCAACATAGTGGCTAGGGATAACTTGGTGCTTCCTACTACGGCAGTCTCTAGCTCATCCTCCTCTGATTCTGTTGATCCTTTTTGGAAGAGTTTCTGGAAGAGTAAGGTGTCGGGTAAGGTGAAGCTATGTTTGTTGAAAGACTGCCGTGATTTCCTTCCATCTAGAGCAAATCTGGTTAAGAAGCATGTTGATATTGCTCCTATTTGTCCTTTATGTGAGTTTGAGGAGGAGACTACTCTCTATTTGTTTCGTAGTTGCCCAAATTGCTATGCAATTCACTCATCACTTAACAAGCATGGTGAGTCATTCATCATCTTCCCCTCTTAAGGAGTGGTTGTATTGTTGTTCTGAAACGTTGTCAAAAGACTCTTTGTCGTCTTTTGATTAAATTGTGGTTCCTTTGGAAAGCACAAAATGACAAGGTTTGGGAAAACAAAGTGTGTCACCCTCAAAATGTGCTACTTAGTGCCCAATTTTGGTACGCCAAGTACCTTCAAGCCACTGCATCTCCTCCAAAATCTCCTTGCCCAACGCATGGGTGGGAAAAGCCTAATAGTGGTTGGTTTAGTATTTGTATGGATGGTGCTCTAGATGTGCCTTCACGTTCAGGTGGTGTGGGTATTGTGATAAGGGATGAGTATGAGTATTTTATCTGTTGGAGGGCTTTGTCTTATGCATAAGTCTTCTCCCTTGCTCAGGTTGAAGCTCTAGCTGGTAGATTTGAATCAAATTCCCTTCTACTTGTGCAAGGCATGCACTCGATTCACTACTCTACTATTCACTTGAGAGTGGTTTATGAAAATGACCTAATCCTCTTTTCCCAGCTACGAGGAAGTACCTTTACTCATCTTGCTAGGGAGGGGAATCATGCTGCTCATACCCTTTCTCGTTGGGCTTTCAGTAATAGACCTTGTAATGTCTTTTTTAATTATATTCCTCCCATACTTTCAGTAAATTAATTGAGTGATTTAGGGGATGATGTCTTACATCATGCAACACTAACTTTTGGTGAGTAATTTAGGGGATGATGTCTCACATCACTTTTGATGAGTGATTTAGGGGATGATGTCTTACATCATGCAACACCAACTTTTGGTGAGTAATTTAGGGGATGATGTCTCTCATCATGCATCACCAACTTTTGGTGAGTGATTTAGGGAGACATGTCTTTTATCTCATAATTTAGGGAGACATGTCTTTTATCTCATTCCAACTTTTGGTGAGTAATTTAGAGAAACTAATAGTAAAGATGACTAACTCTACCAACCTTTTGGTGAGGGAAACATGGAAATGATTTTATGTCATCATTAACTATTAGGTAAATTTGAATTCATGAATTTATGGATCAAAAGTGAAAAACAAACACCATGAAAAATTAGCTAGTTCATAACTAGATTAGACATGTTCCAAAGCTGGAAATAAAGTTTCAGCTTTGTGTTCTTCCATTGAACACTTGTTTACTTCATCTTTGAAGCCAAAAATCATGCATACCCTAAAGCATATATAATCTAACATGTTTCTAAGATTAACACCTTAATTAAGAAACATATAGAACCCCTTAATACATTCTTATATGCATCAAAGTTTCATAAAACTTAAACCACTTCTTACATGTAATTTCTAGAAACTTTTCTTGCTATCATAAAATCTACCTTGCATCACATGCTTCATAACTTTTATGATAAAGCAAATTTTATGATCTAAATTACATATTACTCTAAGCTTAAGAAAATCACATCAACCAACATACTTAGCCATGTTTATAACATATCAAAATTAAGCCAATGGCTCTGATACCAATTGAAGGAATGGATGGATTTCAAAACTTTTTAATTTGTGCGGAATTAGTTTAACAATTAAACTACTAACTAAACATAAAATCCATTCCTTTAACCCATGATCTTGGCTTATTGTGATATGTATATAAATATAGCATGCATTGTAAGGAAGAACAAAGAGGGAGTTTATGTTCTACTCACCATTGGAGCGTGATTTTAATCCGATCCAAGTGAACCACCAAAGTTCCTCTCCTTGATCTCTCCTTGTGTGTGTTTCCTCCACCTTGAAGCACCTTGAATTAAGAACTCCTTCTTGTACTCCTTCTTGTGCTTGTAATCTCCTCCTTGATGTAACAAGTAAAGCCACAAAAATATATGGCCTCTAAGGATCTTCACCAAGTGAATCAAGAGATGAAGAAAGATGAAAGAAAAGAAGAAATTATGCAAGTGTTCTTCTTTCCTTTAATTTCTGAAAAATGGACCAAGAGAGAACTCTTTCTCTCTCTCTCTCGAATCTGAAAATAATAGTGTGGAGACACTCTTATTTCTTTGTCCATGCTTTCACTTTTATATAATAGGAAATAACTCCAATTACTAAAAGAAAATATTGACTTTCATAAAGCCAATATTTTGGCTGGTCCATACATGTTATTGGGCACTAAAAATGTGTCTTGGGCTTTCATTTAAATCTCATTTAGTGAAGCCCAAGTCCACACCAAAATCCGACAATCGTTTAGGCCCAATAGGTTCGGGTTTTACCCGAAAATTCTAATTATGTCCAAATAATAAATCTAATTAATTATTTGCTCATAACCAACTCTTGTTTAATCTTCTTCATATACAATCTCAAGGATCCACTTATATGGTGTGCGATCTCTTAGGTTCTAATTAACAAGGCAGTGAAGTTTATAGAAACCATTTTATTTTGTTTACGAATCAAAAACTCCATTTTTGATTCTCCCTTGTTATTAGGATAATAAATGTTTATTAATCCTCGGGGACTTCACAAGTCATGAGTGACGTCTTGCAACATATCATGACTACCCTAGTTAATGTAGAATGACAAAGAACCTATTCAATTGGAATTACAATACAATACGGTCCTTCTCTAACACGATGTTCTAAATCACATCATCGGGGTATGGAATTGATATGTCAATCCCCTAATGTGATTTTCATTCTTATGTGATTCTTAGAATGTGATTAAAAAACTCCTTTTTAAATCTCATTCAATGCTTTGGCCAAAGACTCATTGAATCACATCTTTGAACATACACCTTATTTACTTAAGGATAGAGATTCCTTGTTGTACACTCACATGTCTCCATGACCGAATTGATTATACCAATGAATGCATCTATTATATCCATTAAGGGACACAATATTATTGCATCATCAAGAGATAATCCATTCACTCATAAGACAACTATGGTGTCTCAGGTCAAAGGATTAATTTGTATTATTGCAATTTAGAGTTCAAGTTTGACATGTAAGTAAGACTCCATACAAGAACTCTAATGATCGCGTTCAGTGTACTCTTTAAGTTAAGAGCACCCACATACTTGTATTAGTGTCTCTACACAAATGACAAGAGACATATCATCCTCCATATTGAGCATACATAGTATGTGCTAGTCTTTCCGGATTATCAATGTCCAAGTGATAATCCTGTGACTAGGAACCTTTTAGGATAAGAGTGTGAAAGAGTAAAGGTCTCACACATCTAACTCTTTAGATTACTTTCTCTTTAACTCATATTCCTTGGACCTTGTTCAATCAAATATTAAATATAAGCAATGAATAATAAACTTGCCCTTTTGATTAATAATAATTACAATAATAATTACATCAAAATGATTGTTTTAGGACACAATTCCTTCACACCCAACAGTGTAGCCAATTGTTGTCTCATATGAGGAGGAACACTACCACTAAAGACAACATTACTCTTTTGCAGATTAATCTGCTGTCCTAAGGCATGCTCATACACGTTCAAAATTTCCCGGATACGAGAACAATCTTGAGGAGAGGCATAAGAATAAAGCATGCTATCATCAGCGAAAAGTAAGTGACTAATAACTGGGGCACCATCACAGATACGTAAACCTTGCCACTGCCAATGTAGAGCTCCATTGACTAGTTCTTCCATGTCCACCATACCCATTTCTTAATGCTCAATCCCAACATGAATATGTAAATTCAATCCCAACCAGTCTTCTTCTCTTGACGAACCTTCTGTTCTTCACCAGCTCTCTGTTCTGTTACCAATCCCCCATCAAATTTCACCTCCAAAACAATTTGACCCCACTGATTCGAATAAGAAGGTAGAATCTGTTAGGGCTGTGGATGGGTTTTTAATGCCCGACGAGAAATTACGTGGGGTTTTTCTTCAGAAATTGAAGGGTATAGCTGTAATTGAGCATGCGCTCGACAATGTTGGTGTGGATTTGAGCGTTGATGTTGTTGCACAAGTAGTGAATAGAGGTTGTTTAGGCGGTGAAGCAATGCTTGTGTTTTTTAATTGGGCGATTAAGAAGCCAAATGTAGCTAAGCATGTTCATACATACCATATAATCCTCAAAGCATTGGGTAGAAGAAAGTTCTTTAATTATATGATGCAAGTTTTGAATGACATGAGGAGCCGTCTCGATTTGGAGACTGTGTCGATTGTGATGGATAGTTTTGTGAGGGCTGGACATGTCTCGAAAGAAATCCAAGTGTTCCGAAACTCGGCAGAGTTCGGGTTGGATTGTGATACTGAGTGTCTGAATGTGCTTCTGCAGTGTCTGTGTCGGCGGTCTCATGTAGTGGCTGCAAATTTGTTTCTTAATTCAGTGAAGGGGAAAGTGTGATTCAATGGCACTACGTATAACATTGTTATTGGTGGGTGGTCGAAATATGGTAGAGTTGGTGAGATGGAGAGGACTTTGGAAGCAATGGTAGCAGATGGGTTTAGTCCTGATAGTGCAACTTTCAGTTACATTCTTGAGGGTCTAGGAAGAGCTGATCGGATTGACGATGCAGTTGAGATTTTTGAGAGCATGAAGGGGAAAGGTTGCGTGCCAGACACCATTACATACAATGCAATGATCTCTAACTTTATCTCTGTTGCGAATATTGATGAATGTGTAAACTACTTCAAGAGTATGTCGAGTAATGCTTGCGATCCAAATGTTGATACTTATACCAAATTGATTGCTGGTTTCCTTAAAGCCCGGAAAGTGGCGGATGCACTGGAGATGTTTGATGAGATGTTAAGTCGAGGATTTGTTCCTACTACGGGGACTATAACCTCTTTTATGGAACCCCTATGTAGCTATGGTCCACCATATGCTGCTATGATGATCTACCAGAAAGCAAGAAAGGTTGGATGTAGAATATCATTGACTGCTTATAAGCTATTGCTTATGCGCCTTTCTAGATTTGGTAAATGTGGAATGTTGCTAAACATTTGGGAAGAGATGTAGGAATGTGATTATGCTTCTGATATCGAAGTTTATGAGTATGTAATCAGTGGACTTTGCAACATTGGGCAGCTTGAAAATCCTGTACTTGTCATGGAAGAGTCTCTACGAAAAGGTTTTTGCCCAAGCAGGCTTACCTATAGCAAACTAAGTAACAAACTTCTTGCTTCAAATAAGTTAGAGAGGGCTTATAAGCTATACTTGAAGATTAAAGCTACTCGTCGTTTTGACAAGACACAGAGAATTTGGCGTGCTAGGGGATGGCATTTCTGAACTGACATCTCTTGTGTTGCCAAGATATAATCTTTCTTTCCTTCGTACAGCAAGTTGTTGACTTACCCGCTAGAAGAGTCGTTGTTCTAGTAAGTGCATGTGTGACACTCCTAAAGTTTTGGATAAATGACTGCTTGATACATAAAAGTTCTTATCTTGAGCACTCACATATATCAAGCACTCTATTAGTCATGTATTGCACATAAGCTATAATTTCTGCATGCAGGTATATTTCTCTAGGTTTGCAATTTTGTATTAACTGGCTTTTGACTTTTGTAGGACATTTCATCAGAGATTGGTTTGATAATAGAGTTGTCATCTTATTGGGTAAGTGTTATATTAAGCTTATAATGCTCAATAATAAGAATACATTAGAAGGATTACTTACTTGGAATAGATGATAGCGATGAATCCATTTGGCAAAGAACTTGTTAGAACTCGTAGCTTCTCCTCTGATCAATAGACTGAATGCAATCACTCTATGAGACAGTGAATCTGAATTGCTTGTTGTAATTGATATAGCAGAGCTTAAGTCCCTTATATATATACAGATTAGGAACCTCCCATAAAGTATTCCTAATCCTAATCCAACAATGTAAAGAGCTTCCTGACTCATGTCCTATAGGAAAAGTTTATTCCTTAATACAATAGGTCTGCAATCCTGAACATTTATGATTCCTATATGTTCTAGGCACTTAAACACAACTTACCATATTCTCTCGATTACTTGTTCCACAAAAGTATGACAAGTTATTGAACCAAAGAATTAACAAAGACAAGTCCTAATAATTCTTACATTCTCCCACTGGACTGTACTTTGTTAATTTCAACAAGAATGTCACAAAATTGGATATAGCAACCCTGAAGTGTGCACAAGAGAAAATGTGAATTTCTGGACCTATTTGACAACTCAGTCAGATCAAGACAACACACAAAAGACTATGGAAAAACAGATATTAAGCAAGATCAGCACTCCATAATCACAATGCAGCAATCTTGACCCACAGGAGTTAACTTGAGAACATGAGAATATAAATGAATACATACATAGGCTGCCTTAATGAATCAAGGTCATGCAACATGCATTCTAGCTCAACTAAATGCCATAAATGGCTTACTGATATGAAATTTCATATGCCAAATAAAAATAATTCTGTAATTCTGCATCAATTCGGATTAATTGAATTCCAGCAAAACAAGGCAATATATATATATATATGCAGAATATAATATCTTTTCTGAAAATGGCATGAAGAAAACTTGTAAGGGATTACTGAACGATAAAACTAAATTCATGTTAATGTCAATTAGAAATTCTAAAGATACAAGAAGTTCATATGCCAGTAGCCATCAATGAGAGTAGCATTGCCAAAAAACTCAGAAAATTTGAAGAAATCAAGACTATTTTTATTACCAAGGAAGGAAAAACCTTCAGTTCTTACAAATAATGAACCAGAAATCAAATTTCTTAACATAGAAGGAATACAATAAACGTTTTCTAAATCCAAAACGAAACCACTAGGAAACAAAAGCCTAACTACTCCTACAGCCTTGACAGCCACTTTATTCCCATTCCCAGAGCATATATTTGCTTCATTCTTGTTTGGGGTCCTCTTTCTTAGATATCCCTGCATAGAAGTTATTACGTGAATTGGAGAAGCAGTGTCAAACCACCAAGAGCTACTGGAAACTGACACAAGATTAGATTCTAAATGAAAAACAGGTTTTGAGTTAGTACCTTTTTTAATAAGCCAATCTTTGAAACCTCTACAATCTTTCTTAACATGTCCTGGCTTGCGGCAGAAAAAGCACTTGAGAGAAGTATTCTTGTTTGACTTAAAGTTTTGAGATCCCTGAACAACCTTAGAGGTAGATGCAGAATTTGGCTTGAAGTTATACTTCTTAGGTTTATACTGAGTCTTAGGCTTAGACACGAGGTTCACAGCTATTCCCTTACCCTTTTTGATCCTATCCTCTTCTTGGACGCAGATAGATATCAACTCATTCAGACTCCATTTATCCTTCTGTACGTGTATTGTAGGTGGTCAAAAGCTGACTATACTGAGGTGGCAGTGAATTCAAAACAATGTGAACTAGCATGGCTTCTTCAATAGGAATTTTCAGATCTTTCAATTTTGCTACTATTTCAGTTCCCTTCATAATATATTCTCTCACACTACCAACTCCATCAAATTTCATACTTATCAAGGCATTCATCAAATTTCCAGTTTCAGCTTTCTCTGACTCCTTATACTTAGCAGCTATAGCATCATAAAAGTCTTTGTCTTTTAGGACATGATCGTAGTCTAGTATGTCTAAAGCTAGCTCAATGTCTTGTTTCCACTTCTTGTAATTGGAACCATTCAGCAACACAATTTGATTAATGTTGAAGGGTGTATTCACTGTAAATGACATTAACAGATATTTTAGTATTAAATTTTATTAAGATGCAAACCAAAGCAAAACCAGAAAATAAACTGAAGTTCTAGTTTTGTATGACATGTCTGCTCAGCTGTGGTGCCAAGACTGTGACATACTGAATCACATTCCCAAAACTGAAACAACCAACTGTAGGAATAAGCTAAGTCAACATGTTTGGAGGCATGAAGAACTTCCTATACCATCTGAAAGTGATTATCCCAGCTTGTAATGTGCTGATCTTACACCTAAAGATGCATGTTATTTAAACCTCCTGTGGGAGCAAGAACTACAATCTCTAGGCAATAAAATCACAAGTTTTCTGATATTTTCTATAGAGTTATTAAAATTTTTTAACATATAATTGCTAGGGCAATATTGAATGTTTATTAAAACTTTACATAACTTAGATCAGATGCATAAAGTTTTAAGTGTTTTATGTCGAAATCTTTTAGAGTTTTATGTGAAAGCTTAAGGGATTGTGCAGTTTTGTTTAGCGAAAAAGGGAGAACCTAATCTACACAACCAACAAACACACAAAACAAAACAGAGAAACAAACAGTATTCACATAATTCAACCAACACCTGCAGCAGTTTGACATAAAGGCCTCAACAAGGCTATGGAAATTAAACTTTTGCCGAAGTAAATACTTTTAACTGAATATAAATCTTTTATGAAAACCATCTTTTATGAAAACCCATATGAAGATCAAGTTGAATGAAAAACCGGGAAGCATACCATGAAGCAGAAAGTCAACTTGAAAACTTGATCACCAGCAACGATAAAACTAAGATTGAAAGTCATAGGTTTCTTCAATCATATATGGTGTCAATAATTTTGGAATGAAAATTTTAGGCGGAAGCATGTAATTTGAGTCGGTGGTCGAGAATTTGGGTCAAAGGTTTGTTTCCCCCTTTTAAAACAAAAAACCAAAACGATTCTTGTTTGAGCATAGAGGCTCTGAGACCAAATGTTATATTAAGCTTATAATGCTCAATAATAAGAATACATTAGATGGATTACTTACTTGGAATAGATGATAGCGATGAATCCATTTGGCAAAGAACTTGTTAGAACTCGTAGCTTCTCCTCTGATCAATAGACTGAATGCAATCACTCTATGAGACAGTGAATCTGAATTGCTTGTTGTAATTGATAGAGCAGAGCTTAAGTCCCTTATATATATACAGATTAGGAACCTCCCATAAAGTATTCCTAATCCTAATCCAACAATGTAAAGAGCTTCCTGACTCATGTCCTATAGGAAAAATTTATTCCTTAATACAATAGGTCTGCAATCCTGAACATTTATGATTCCTATATGTTCTAGGCACTTAAACACAACTTACCATATTCTCTCGATTACTTGTTCCACAAAATTATGACAAGTTATTGAACCAAAGAATTAACAAAGACAAGTCCTAATAATTCTTACAGTAAGATCTTCTTGTATCTTTAATCATCGGTAGTTTGAATCTTTAATCATCGGTAGTTTTCATAGCAGCAACTCGTCTTTGCAAGTTTCTCATATGGAAATAGATGGGGGCCTCAAGTCTGTTTAAAATGTCTGGGGCAACTCAATTTTATCTTCATGCAAGCTGTTTTTGAAGCTCCGATTTTGCAAACTTCATACTCAAGTTTGATTTCTTTTGCTATCAACATATACCAAGATTTCTTTTGTAATTTTTTTTTTTTGGGTTGCTCACACTGTAAAGAGGTTCTTTTAAATAGAATTTCATTGAGTTGGCAAAAAAAATAGAAATTTGTTTTTTTACTGGATGTATTTGAATCTTTTGTTGTTATCATGATTGCCTTTCCACATTTCACGTTTGTCACAACCAAATTATTTAATGCAAGCAGATGAATATTATGCTAGAACGCAATACATATCAAGATGGCTAAAGAAATTCATTAAACAGTAAGACTGCTTTGACATGTTGATATAAGAATTAAAAAACTGAACTAGTTCATCAATGAGCAGCGTATGAAGCATCCGTACAAAATGGGAGTTTTCTATTCTAGCCAATGTAGAGCTCCATTGACTAGTTCTTCCATGTCCACCATACCCATTTCTTCTAACATTTCCGCCAAGAGAAAGTCTTCCTCCGGCAGCGGATTAAATATTCCATGATCGTCTACAAATGAAGGGCCTGATTGCACCTCGGCTGCTAATTGTTGGAGTCCACCATTCTCCCCACCTTGAAAGCCAATTGCTCGAGCTTCTGAGGGTGCATTATCATCTTCAAAGCATTCCAATGACTCTTCTAGTTCAACTGCGAATGCAGCATCATCTTCTGATGGCATTGTTAGTGGTGCATTACCAATGGATGGCACCGTTCGTTGCCGCTTCGCTTGTGGCTCAAGCAACTCTTCTTGCTCCCTTTTCGATTTTTCTCCATCATGAAAGGCATAATTGTTTTCAAGAACCTCTTCCTCTTCACGTTGCTTTCTCTTCTTTTGATCTTGGTTTTGGGTTCACCATTCTTTCGTAGTAGACAAAGAACATAGTCTTTCAACTTTTGTTTATTGTCTCTGAGTGATTGATCAAGGTAGAACTCATACAAGATCCAACAGCCATTGTGAACCGAGTCATCGTTCTTGTAAGTATATCTTTTCTTCAAGCCAACAACACGACCAGTTTCAACAGATCGTACTGGCTTGCCGGAGTCGTCGCCCTTCCAGGTGCCACTTCCAACATTCCGGCGTACGCGCTTGGCTGTGGAACTCATCTTCTTGTGTTGGGTGAAGAAGTAAATGTCCTTGTTGAGCCTCAAGTCGTGTGGTCTTTTGGTCTTAAAGGCCTCCCATATCTCCCAAGGTTCTTGGTGACCGTAGAGGTCACAGTCGAACACCACGCGGTTTCTGCCGGGCATGATCTGTCCGCTCAACATGGGCTTGAGGTAGAAGAGAACTAGTTCATCTTCCATGGGGCAGAACCTCAGGCCAGGTAGTTGATTGCCTCTGCTCTCCTCCATCGGAATTCTCTTCTCTTGCTTTTCTTGGTTTCGGAAAGATTTCTTTACGGAAAGAAGATGAGTAGCTAGGTTTTGATGGATAGAATTGTTTCTGGAAAGAAGACGAGCTAGGGTTTTGATGGGTTTGGAAACTTAGGGCTACAGTTTATAGAAACTTAGGGCTTCAGTTTATATATATAGAAGGATTAGAAGCTTAGTTTATAAGGAAGGTTTCCTCTTGACCACGACACTAGCCTATGAGCCAACACGTGTCCTCGTCCGCGCGCCAGAAGTACTCGTACAAAACGACGACGTTGGGGCACCTTGCAACTCACCGCCTAGCATCTAATTTGGATTATTTTAATTTTGCAATTTAATTTGGACGACCCTCGACAATCGCCGACTCTCTGCTCTGGGTTGCAGCCGGCGATGGGAATGTGTTATAAACATCGAGAACAATATTAGTCAAGGTGAAGAACATCGCACGTGAAGAACATGTGCCAGTAAACCCAATTGTTACTGAAGATCAGATTTTTTTTATTTTTTTATCTGTTAACGCGTGCATTGCATGCTCTGTTAACAGAGCCCAGGTGGGCTGAAGAATCTCCGATCCTATTCCAAACGTCTACATCAGTATTTGTGGAGTGCAGCAGTAGTTGTGTACTTAGACACTTTAGGTTCACCAGAATTCTGTAGCAGTAAAACCCATGATTTATTAACAGTCTTTTGTTATCTGTTAAAGTAGTTTTGTGTACAACAGCTTTGAATATATTTCTCAGTTATGATGGAATCAAGTCGTCCCTAACATTTTTCTTCTTGTTGTTGTTTCTTTTGGAAATTCAAGAAAAAGAAGTTCATGAGCTCTCTTAGAATTATATTGTTCTGCTAAGAATTATATTGAGCTTTTGGCAGAAATTAAAGACCTATGGCAATGACTATCAACTTGAGGAATGTTGTAAATGAATAATTTTATCTTCATATATCGTCAATATATAACTGATGTTGAGTCCACCTTATTAGCTGGGAGGCTGTCAGTAGACCTAGAACTATGGGTGGTTTAGGGGTTGAGCAAACGGTAAGTATGAACCAAGCCATGCTTGCCAAAATAAGCTGGAGATAAATGCAGAATGATCAAGGTTTATGGAGCAGAATTTATTTTTTTATAGAGATAATTAAGTATATGTTGTAGGAGAATGCAATTGTGTGTGTATTATTGATAATAGGAGCCATTTAAATAGGGAGTTACAAGGTACCCAAAAAGGTAATAGAATCCGATTACAATTGAATACCTAGAACACATTCCTATTACAACTCTAAACCCTAGTTTGTAGAGGCACACATTATGTCGATATCCTTCAACACTCCCCCTTGTGCCGCTCAAACTTAGTGATGACGCTTTGATTGTTACCTCGTTAAAAACCTTGCCAGGTAGCAAAAACTCGATCTGTGGGACAAAAATAACCCTGGTCGAAGGACAAAAAGAGCACAACACGTCCTTCACTCTTCGAGATCGAACATGTAGACATCATGCCTCCCCCTGATGTCAATATCTCCCCCTGATTGCTACAATCATGGGAGTTCGGATAACTTTCTCAATCCGATGCTCTTCACATGTTTCTCGAAGGTGGATTTTGGTAACGACTTAGTAAATAAGTCCGCTACATTATCCTCTGATCGGATTTGGTTCACTTCAATATTTAGAAGTGCTTGTTGTTGCTGATTGTAAAAGAACTTAGGCGATATATGCTTGGTGTTGTTGCCCTTGATGAAACCTAATTTCTTTTGTTCAATACAAGCTGCATTATCCTCATAAATGCATGTAGGTTCATCTGTGGTAGACTTCAAACCACAAGTTCCTCGAATGTGTCTAACTATAGACCTTAGCCATATGCATTCTCGCACAGCTTCATGTAGAGCAATAATCTCTGCATGATTTGAGGAAGTAGCAACAAGGGTCTGTTTTGTAGACCTCCAAGATATCGTTGTGCTTCCCATAGTAAAGACATAACCCGTTTGGGAGCGACCTTTGTGAGGGTCAGAGAGATACCCTGCATCAGCAAAACCCATCAAGACATCGTTGTCATTTTGATGGAGGGGAGGAGGAGCACGGAAGGTGGCGTTTTGCCTTGTGGAGTCCGATCCCACACTTCTATTATTTCTTTTCTCTCTGTAGGGATAAAACAAGCCCATATCAATCGTACCCTTTTAAGTAACGAAAGATTGTCTTTATACCAGTGCAATGGCGTTGCGTTGGCGCGGGGCTATATCCAGCCAACAAGTTCATAATAATTGAGGTGTCCGGTCTTGTATTGTGCTAAGTACAATAATGCGCCTATTGTACATAAGTAAGCACTTCTGCTATTAACAGGTCTTCGTCATCATCCCTGGGACGAAACGGATCCCTTTTAGGGCCAAGACTACAGACGACCATGGGAGTGCATTTTTCACTTTATCAAAATGCCTAAGCATCTATTGACACGGTATACAAGTTCTGAATCTAGACAAAACCGTGTTCTCCCAAGGTCCTTCCTCTCAAACTCAGATTTCAGGTGTTCATGGGTTTCCCTTAGCTCTCAAGGGTTTCAATTATGTTTATCAACATAAACCGTGACAATTGCAAATCCGGAACTTGTCATGGAAACGCGTGGGCATAGTTCATCATATCCCTTCCCAATCAAGTAGTCATTTTAGTGAGCATTTCAACCTCATTGTAAATACGCTCCGTGGTCTAGAGCCACTTGACTTGGGAAAATGAAGTCCACAAGAACCTTCATTATATTCCGTATCTAGATCCCCATAGAGATACGTAGTGACCACATTCGTAAGCTGCATGTTCAGTTATTTGGAAACTACCAAACTGACAAGGTAGTGGAGTGCAATGACATCCATTACGAGAGAATATGTCTTCTCGTAGTCGATTCCAGGGCGTTGTGAGAAACCTTGCCCCATAAGGCGAGATTACCATCTCTTTTTCTCATCACGCTATCTAACGAAGACCTATTAATGTCAACAGGTTTTATCTTAGGAGGTGTTGGCATCTCAGGCCCGAAATCCTTCCTCTTCGTTAGTGAATCCAATTCAACCTGGATCACATCTTTCCATTTAGGCCAATTTTCTCTACGTTGGCATTCTTCAACGGAGTAAGGTTCGATGTCATTGTTCTCAATAATTCCACGTCCTCATGTACACTAGTGTAGTTTGTAGAGATCTCTATATTTTCAGGAATTGATTCTAACATTGAGGCGTCCCCCAACGATGTCTCTTGGACATAACCACAATCCAAAATATTCTCATGAGACGGATTTTGAGTATCAATGATCAATGGATCAAGTTGTGCCAAACTCGCTCTCTTCTTAGGGCGAGAATCCATCGAACCTATGGGTCTCCTACGCTCTCTAGCGGAACCCATGGCCTATGACGCCATTATGCCACCTTGTGGCGTCACCATACCACCATCCATGGTGGTGGTGCCGTACCCATCTTCTCTGGGTGGCACCATGTCCTCTTGTGGGGACATCAATCCTTGCAGACATGTTTGCAGCAGGTATATGTGATCTCGTCACTTTTAGGGGATCAAGATGAGACATATTGGGGACAGACCACGACAATTCCTGTCGTTCCTGTTAAACATTGACGTTCTAATCTCCCCCTAACGACGGGAAGACTGTCTCATCAAAGTGACAATTCGCAAATCTAGCGAAATAGAGATCGCTTGTCAAGGGTTTTACGTAGCGGACTTATAGTTGGAGACTCATGTCCAACAAATATATATATGCATTCGTTGCAATGACTCATGTTGATACGCTGTGGCGGCGCAATTGGCACATGAACTGCACACTCAAATATGCATAAGTACGAGATATTAGACTCGAACCCAGTCACTAGCTGTAACGCAAATAAAGGTTGAGTGGCTGCTATGAGTCGTAGACGAATTAGCATAGCTGCATGCGATATTGCATAACCCAAGCGGAAATATTGGTGCGCATTACCAAAATCCGGGCTACCATCGTAGTCTTTTAATGGTGGCTTTTCCGCCAGACCAATTGGGTGTGTACATGGGAATATGATACTTGATATCAATACCCAATGATATGCAATAGTCATCGAAAATTTTCGATGTAAACTCTCTAGCATTATCAAGTCAAATTGACTGAATGGGATGATCTGGGTAGTGAGCCCGTAGCCATATGTTATGTGCTAGGAGTGTAGTATAAGCAGCATTACGAGTGGATAATGGCACAACACGTGACCAGCGTGTTTGCGTATCAACCAACGCCATAAAACATCTATATGGTCCGCAAGATGGTTGATCCAATCCACAGAATTCTCTTAGATTCTTTGTAAGAATGGCATTATTTCCTTAATCTCCTTTGCATAGGATGGTCTCAATCCTAAAGAACAAGCTTTACAGAACGAAACATGGGCCTTATAATCAACCAATGAAGGTTGTGGTTAAGCCACAATGTCAAAATGGACTTGAGAAGTAGAGAGAGGAGTTTATGGCGTCAATGCCATGTATTTTCCGCATGGGGTAGGCGGCGCCGGCCATGTGTGGCCGGTCTTGCACAATCATGCCGCCATGAGGCGCATGTGCAGCTCCTCGAACCAATTCTTGGTTCTTACTTTTCTTCGTTCTAAAAATAGATGTCCGTGTGAAGTCTTTTAATACACAGATCATCATGTCACGACTTGGGTGTCCCAAACGGTCATGCCAAAGCCTATATGTGTCAGAATTCCATAAGTCATCTCTCATGACATGGTTGGATTCAATAGTGATTTCATACAACCCACTAGAGCGACACATAAGTTTCTCGAATACTCGTTTATGTCCGTAGTCATTAGAGGTGATGCAAAGAAACTCTGTCCATTCTCATAATGTGTTTCCACATGAAAACCATTGGCTCTTATATAATAAAGTTCGAATTAAGGTATGTCCAAGACATTAAGTAAAAGAATTGACACTTTATTAATAGCCAATGATTACATCAAAGTTTCCAAAGTCTAATCCAAAAGAAAAATCAAACTTAGACGAATCGTAGTCACTCAATCCGTTTGGTAACTCCAATCAAGTATGACCAGGGAAGTAGAGAGATGTTGGTGGAACGAGGCTCTCTTAAGTACCATTAATCACAATGACTTTTCTAGACATCATATTTCATTGGGTGCGCCACATGAGAAAGAGTTAATACAATTGTCATTTATTGACTAAGGCATATTGCCATTACAAAATTCTTGGAAATAAAAGACTACTCTAAAAATCTGCGGCATTTTGTCTTCATCGCCAGATTTAAAGTCTTCTTGAACTCGATGTCTTGATCACTGTGAGGCAGCTACCTTCTTAGGTACATTGCAAACTCAGGCCCATTGATCAGACGTTCCATATCAGAAATAGATACCATGAAGAGGATTCTCCCTTGATTGAGGCGCATTGGCGCAATGTGCATGGTCCCTAGGACCTGAGGCGTTGGAAGATTATGACCATGGCCAACGTTGGCTCTATGGTTTCCAACCCTTAGTCCCTCAAAATCACTGCTCCTACGGTGGCGTGATTGTCGCCTTTGGCGACTACCTTCATGAGCATTTCGATCATATGGATCATGACGTCTATGGCGACTTTCTCTAGCCATGGGACTATGCTCTGGATAGCTATCTCGAAGCCTATCAATTTCTCTTCTCACAAGCTCGTTGTCTTGCCTTTCAGCAATTTCCATAGCTTCAATAAGCTTTTGAAAGCTTGTGATCCGTCTTGCATTTATATGAGTCCGAAATAAATCACAGGACCTCATAGCATAGACAGGGAAGGTATTGAGGGTTTTCTCAATCAATTGTTCTTCTGTGATCGTCTTGCCACAGAAGTGCATCATTGTTCTGATGCGGAGGGCTTTCGAATAAAATTGCATGACTGTGTCAAATTCAGAGAAGCGAAGATCTTTCCATTCTACTTCTGTATTCGGAAGGATGGAGTCACGAACATTGCCATATCGTTCGCGAAGCGCTTGCCAAAGCTTTATAGCGCTATCCTCATTTATGAACTCAAACTGGAGGTCACTATCCATGTGATGTTTTATGAAGGCAAGTGCCCTGGAAATATCTTTCTCAGTTTGAGGGTCTGGAGCTGTTTCTATAGGACAAAGCTCTTGGATTGTATGCAATAAGTCACGGGCAATAAGGTGGAGCTCAACATCCTGAGCCCACGTTAGGTATCTTTTGCCTGCATAATCCAATGGAACAAAATCGAGTATGTTCGAGTTTGACATCCTGAAAAAGGGGTGAAACAAGAACGAATTAGTTTCGGAGCTAAACTTCCACAAAAATTAACAATAATAAGATTTCCGAGCTATGCTACCAAGAAATCGATTTCCAAGAATCTCTTTTGGATTAGACCAAACAATGATGTTTTTAATATGGTCACAATTTGATGCTTTATGGACGCTCTTAGTCCAAGCATTATGAACACTCTTAGTTCATACGAACGCTCTTAGTTCGTTTAATTATGAACACTTTTAGTTCATACGAACACTCTTAGTTCGTTAAGAGCGAATCCCCACAATTCCGCTTTGTTAAATACTCAAAATCATTTGGCGACATATATTCCAATATTCTGCATAAAATAAAAGAATTTAAAATACATGAAAGCAGCAACTTTAATTACAAAAACTTACGTGATGATTTTGGGCTTGAGAACACGCGCGTGTTGATGCAGGCGTGTAGC
The DNA here is from genome assembly GCF_958449725.1 of Rosa rugosa. Classification (NCBI taxonomy): domain Eukaryota; kingdom Viridiplantae; phylum Streptophyta; class Magnoliopsida; order Rosales; family Rosaceae; genus Rosa; species Rosa rugosa. The sequence continues at coordinate 39,310,616 of NC_084826.1, read as the reverse complement.
TAAATTTGCCGGAATCTGGTCGGAAATTGGCAGTTGGTGGGCTGCCCTTCTCCCTTCTTCTTCTTTTTTTTTTTTTCTTTTCGGGCCCAAGCCTGCTCCTTTTTTTTTTTTTTTTCTTTTCTTCTTTTTCGCGTCTTCTTTCTTCCTTCTGGTTCTCTCTTCTCCTTCCTTCTGGATTGCAGATGGGTGTCTGCAGCGAGGTTGGGTCGAGGCCGGTCTGTGCGTCGAGGCCGGTCTGCCGGCTGTGGGATTCGCGCTGGAGGCCGGTGGGCTGGAGGCAGCGACTGCAAGGCGGGGCAGCGAGCTGTGTCTGCGATGGCGCGCACTGGAGGCCGGTAGGGAGCAGCTGTAATACCCCGGAAAATCCAAATTAAATTCCGTGGATTTTTAGAAATGATTTCACGATAGTGGGAGCGAGTACGAGGCTCGGAGAAGTTGTGGAATTAGTTCGAACGATTTTATTTTCGAAAACGAACGTTTTTAGGGGGTCAACAAAGTTGACTTTTTATACGTTCAAAATTTGGGAAAACTTCCTTCATGAAAGTTGTAGAGCTCGTCGATACGAGTTCGTGGACATGTGGAACGCAATATTCGGAGTTCGTATGATTAAGTTATGAATTTTTGAAAATTGGGAATTTTCTATAAATAGGAAAATTCTGATTTTATTTTTCATTCAAGGACAAAAAATTCCTTTTTTTGCGGAATAGTCCCCCCCCCCCTCTCTCTCTCTCTCTCGCGCAAAGCCCTCCCCACGCTTGCCGACCCGCCGACCCGACCCGACGCCAGCGGCGCCGTCGCTCGTCCTCCGGCCACGACCCGGCCCTCCCCGAGGTCGCCTCGAGCCGCCCAGCCGCTCCCTGCCACCGCCTTGCCCCGCCGCTGCCCCCAGATGGAGATCGAAGCCCCCCCCGAAGCTAGAACCCGACCCGACCGGAAAACCACTTTTCCGGCGTTGCACGGGCCGATCCTCCCCATTTTCGTGATCTCCTCCTCCCCCTGATTATCCCCATGTAAGCCTTTCATCACGATTTTGTGTATAGAACGCTAGATCATGGTTTGACTTTTTCGACGTCCCTGATTTAATCTGAATCTGATCAGACGCACGAGATTAATCCAACTTCAACGGTTGATCTAGGACGATCTAGGCCAAACCAGACTTAGCTCCAGGTATGGAAGTCGATCACCCTTTCATTTTGAACCAGTTTGTAGTTGGTCACTTTGCCATCTGAGGTGGTTGACCGGCGTTGACCGCCGCGTTGACCGCCCACTGACCACCGCTTGTGGCGGCACATCAGACCATATTTCGAGTTTTCATTATCTAGGCGATGATCTATGCATCCATACGAGCGTTTTGATATATAACATGGTCATGTTAGAAAAAGTTGATAAATAGTGGATTTACGTTTTGACGTTACTATTTAACGTTTTTACGTTTATCTTCGGTTTACGATCTGTGAAGATCTGACCATCGGTTTTGCTTCAATTTTGGATATGTTGATCGTATGACTGTCCCGGTGACCTTGTGAGGTCACGGGCGAAGATCCGACCGTTGGATCTTCGTATAATTGAGAAATAGTGATTCGGAAGGCGATTCGTGAGAATCTGACCGTCGGATTTTCATATAATTTTGTGGAGATGTTAGTAAAGGCGATTCAGGAAGATCTGACCGTTGGATCTTCGTGATAATTTTGGAGGATGATCCTAAAGGCGATCCGTGAGGATCCGACCGTTGGATCATCATTAAATTCAGATCCGACCGTTGGATCATCGTTTAATTTGAATCTGAGCGTTGGATCGTCGTTTAATTACATATTTGAGTTGTTGGCTAAGTCAAGATCATTATTGGACTAGGTGATTGACGGTTTGAGTTGGTGGACGATTGTGGATCGTATTTTGAGCTGAATTGAAGACGCAGCGGGATTATCGAGGTGAGTAAACCTCACGTGGTTCATATTACGAACCCAATATATTTAATTGCTTTATTTTGCAATCATATGAACTATTGTTGGTGTATTAGACATTCCTGTGTGAATGTCTGTATATATATTATTACGTGAAATAATATGTATTGTTGGAGTTGTGTTGAGTTTATTGTTGAGAAACAATATATTGTGAGAGGTATTGAGTTTATTGTTGAGAAACAATATATTGTGAGAGGTGTTGAGTTTTATTGTTGAGGAACAATAAATTGTTGTGATCTGTGGAGATCACTAGGTCACGAGGTGACCATGGCATCTATTAGTGAATCACGCTCTCGTACCGGGCTGGTGGTTATTAATAGTATTAAATCGTAATCACGTCTGTGGCCGGACGAGTGGTTACGTTCAGTTAGAGCTCTAGTCTGTCTGCCAAATGTGGAGTGACCTTATGAGTGAAATTGAGAGTAACTCATAAGTGTCAATATATATATGGTAACCTTATGAGGGAAATTGAGAGTAACTCATAAGGGTCTATATATATATATGAGTCTGTCTACCAAATGTTGGGAAATCTTATGAGCTAAATTGAGAGTAACTCATAAGTGTCTACATATATATATGAGAGTGAGTGATCTTATGAGCTAAATTGAGAGTAACTCATAAGTGTCTATATATATATATATGAGAGTGAGAAAGTAACGTGGGTTTGTGGTAGTCTTGAAATCTAATAAATCAACAGTTCTTTCTTGTTTACTCATACTGGCTGTAAAAAGCTTACCGGGTTTTGTGTTGTTGCAACTCCCGGTACACTATTCAAATTGTGTAGCGGGTAATCCTACAGGACAGGAGAACCAGGACGGTGATCGCGCGGTTAGAGCAATTGTTAGAGTTTTACAACAATTGTAAGTTGTGAGGTGTGTTATGCTCATTTGAGCTTTATAATATATTGTGAGAGTGAATTGTAATAATGAACTCGAAGTTTCGAGATTTGGATTTTGTAATTGTAATTATTCAGGTTTCGGATTTGAATTTATCATTCAAAATCCGGGGCGTGACAGTTTGGTATCAGAGCGTAAGGTGCATATTTGGTGATGTGTCAATACCTTCCGAGTGATGGCCCGTCTGCAGCGGATCCCCATCGTGTGCTCTTCGGTATTGGCTAAGTCATTGGGTATGCGTGAGTGTTGGGAGTTGTTTAGGCCGCTAGGTCGTTTAGGGAACGTGAATACATTCCCTATAGTATTGACTTGGTTAATATGAATTTGTATTTGACTTATACTGTGTTTTAAGTGTTATACAAGTATTAGCCAAGCATACTATACTCCTTAGGTGATGGATATTCGAAAGGGTTGTACTTAGAACCTTACAGTTGTCTTGTAGGTTCGTATGGGAATAAGTTCAGTGGCCGCGAGTTACAATCCTTGAGGAATAGGAACCTCTTGATTCAACTCTGTTAAGTCAACGAGGATTGTTTTATGGAAATGAGGTTCTTTTGATTGTTGAAGTGTTTGGTTGAAGGCATGGTCTGGACCTATGCTCGTCTGTAATGTGGATACGAGTATTAATCGATGGTAATTTTGCCTTTTTAAGTTGGATATACTAATGTTCTTGAATAGATTCTTGACTCATGTGGAGTTGTGAGTAGTGTTGCGGTTAGGGAAGGAATTATTGCGGTTACTTCTTCCTTGTGCTTGTAAGTTGTTAAGCAGGGTTTAAGGTGCGAGACAAGAATTTTATTTTGTGCTCGATGGTTAGAGATGAGAGACCATTGTTTTGGGTTGTCGTTGAGTACTATAATTCCTTCAGAATCAAGATTGTTGGTAGAATTGGAATTAGTAGTAGTTTTGGTGATTCTGAATTTGAATTGAGTTCGCGAGATGTGTCTTATATACGTGGTTGATGTTACTTGCATCATTTTGGAACGATACGTTACGATTCATAAGGAAAACTGGATTTGAAATTTATTCATTTGAACACCATGGGTTGATGACCTGACCGTGACTTGTGAATATAGTTTTGTTCAAGTGAATGAAATTGAATTTTGTGGCCTTTGTGTGGTGAACTAGTTTTCTTAAGTTTTGGATCGTAGTATGGAGATGGGCTGCAGTGAATTTGAAGTTGTTGTGTGTTTTAAGTTTAAGTAGGCGGGACACTTAAAGTTTTGCAATGGAGTTGATTTTGGTGTAATTAATTGGGAGAGTTAGAATCAGTTCTTGTGAATGATGTTGGATGAGAGTGTGTGCCTTTGGTGATTGATTTTAGGTGTTATAGTTAAACGCAATTTCGGATATTGATTTTAGTGATTTTGTTAGGTATCCATAGTGGTTCAAGTGAATTACTATGTGATATGGAGTTTGATTTGATTTCTGAATCGCTAAATGTTAGGGATTGAATTGTGGTGAGTTTTTGTTGAAGCAATTGATAGATGGAATTATCGAGATTCTATAAGAGTTGTAAGAGTAACTCTAAAAACGTGGGTTTTTCCTAGCTAACTCAGGATGTGTTTAGCTTTATAAATCCCTAATCCTATCGATGAAATTGTTGTGTTTGGTTTGACTCAGAGGATACTAGCTAGACCTCGATGCGACTTAATTGATTGTTGGATTCTTTTTGAGTGATTGTTTTTATTGCATCATTATGTAAGATGTGTGCAGTAGAGTTGTTTATGGTTTTGAAAATAGTATTGGGTGACCAAGGTTCGATCCTTGGTGTTGTTGTTGGTTAAACAAAAAGAAGAAACAACATGCACACTATCTTATTGATTTATTATTACAAAAAGGAAATTGGAACTACGCTATACTAAGCCTAATCAGTAGCTCCGGATGGGTTGAGGCTGAGCTCAAGAGAAACTGGAGATCCACGGTTGTAACCGCCTGAGCCACCGAAATAGTAATCATGTGCACTACCTTCCTCGGAAGTAGTCTTCAGGTTACCAAAGACGTCCTCGCCGTGCACGGGGAACAGAGGAAGAGTTTGAACCTCCTGGTGATCTCCTCCTCGTTGTTGCAGGGATGTTTGTCCTCCTGTTGTGCCAAAAGAGTTGTACTGGTATTAGTATTGAAGGGTGAGGAAGAATATGAAACAAAATTTAAATCAAGAAATCCTTCATTACCAGTAGAATCGGTGGAACCAAAATTGAGATTAATGGATCTACCATCATCAGTAGAACTAGTGGACCCAAAATTGATGTCAATGGATCCACCAGCTGGCCCAAAATTGATGTCGATGGATCCACCAGCACCAGTAGAACCAGTGGACCCAAAATTGAGATCAATGGATCCACCAGTACCAGGAGAACTAGTTCCCATGGGCACTTGAGCAGCCTGATTGCGCCTCTTCATCTGCTTCTCTCGAGCCCTGACATTCTGGAACCAAAAATAAATGTTCTTGCCCTCAACCTGTCCATACTGTTGCAGCTGGAGACAGATCTCGTGAATCTGCTCTGTAGTTGGGGTCTTAACTCCCTTGTCGTAGTAAAGATCCCTGAGGATCCTTATTTGATCTGGAGTAGGAACCCACCTGGCACGGCTTCGCCAGAAATCCGTGTTGGCACTACTCCCGGCTGCTTGGTTGTTTCCTCCATCCTCGATTTGTTGTTGGGTTTGTAGCTCCATCAGTTGCAGAGTTCGTGGTTCCATGGTGATGGGTTGAGGGGATGTGAAGATCGAAGAGTAAAGTTGTCGAGTGTTTGAAGGAGTTGTTGTTAAAGGGATTAAGGATGATGATGGTGTGTTGGAGATCTGAAAGTTCAGAGGAAAGATGGGATTGAATCAACTAGATGGGAGAGAAGATCAGAAGAGAAGGATTGAATCGAAGAAGAAATGTTTTGAGTTTTGAAAGAAGAGGAAAGCTGAAGAGTTGGGAGAGAGGGGCTGGAACTCAGGAGAGATTTTCGTTCCTTTGGAATGAACAGTTGCGCCCTCAGAATGCACCTATTTATAGAGCGAGGTGAGCGGATCTCCACCGTTGGATGGACGACTCCTGTGATTCATTCTACGCGTTGGATTAAAGTCGCCCTAAAACACGGAAAAGCTGTTGGCGCGTGGAGAGCGTGTAAGGGGACCGAGGGAATCTCGAGACGCTGTGGCAGACAGCTTTAGCCGAAAGTGATTTGCTTTCCGTAAATCACGGAAGAGACGTGTCGTGGCACGTGGAGTGTACCGACAGTTTGTTTTTATTCTATCGCTTATGATAGAATAAATAAAGGGAGTTGCATGGATAGTAAAGAGAGCAGCTGGTGCTCTAGTGGTTGAAGAGCAAAGCTCTTGTACAAGAGGTGAGAGGTTCGAACCTTGCCTCTCGTTTATTTTTATTATGTTCGCTTATGACATAATAAGTATAACATTTGTACACATTATATTAAGCACAGCTTGTGCTCCAGTGGTTGGGGGACAAAGGTTTCGTGCGGCAGGTTGAGGTTTCGAACCTTGCCTCCCCCGTTATTTTATTTATGTCGCTTATGACATAATAAATATAACACGTGAGCATATATTAATGAAGGCAGCTCTTGCTTCAGTGGTTGAGAGCAAAACCTTCGTGTTCGAGGTCGGGAGTTCGAACCTTACCTCCTACAAATATTTTTGGATCTCGTATATGCTTGATATACGGACGTATATACGGTATGTATGGTATATATACGTATATACGGTCTGTACGGTATGCATACGTATATACGGTATACCTACGGTATGTACAATTTCATACCGTAGCCGAGCTAAACTTTGTGGGCCGAATAGTAAGCCCAAATTGGTTGGGCCTATTCAAAATGCTTTTGGTTCGGCCGATTGGTAGGCCCAAATGTTAAGCCCAATTGTTCGGCCCGAATGGTAGGCCCAAATGGTAAGCCCAATTGTTCGGCCCGAATAGTAGGCCCAAATGTTAAACCCAAATTGGTTTGGGCCGGTTCGAAATGTGGATGGTCCGATTTCTTCAGGCCCAAATGGCCAGCCCTAGTGCTTAGCCCAAGGATTGAGCAAGCCCAAGTCATCATCATTGGATGACATAATTTATTGGCGTGCTTTTGGGGATGATTTGTTTTGAGTGATGCATCTCTATGGTTGTGAAGAGTGGTGCATGCTTAAGTTTTACTATGGAGATTTACCGTGATGCTAATTGAGTAGCGAAACACTTTGTGGGAGTGTTTACTGTGCTTGTATGCCAGTACAGAGTGATGATCTATGTGAAGATCTATGTGATGATCTATGTGAAGATCTATGTGAGGATCTATGAGATGATCCATGTGACGATTTTGTGTATGTGATGTGGAGTGTTGTTGAGCAGTTGTTGTGTGAGTTTACGTTTGTGATGAAGGATTTAGTGGCCATAGGAATGTATTTTTATACAAAGGATTGTGGCTCTGTAGATTACTACAGATTTGGAAGAGATGGAGATTCTATGGTTAGGTCAACCTTAATCGAGAGGAATTGACTTACGCTCAAATTTCGGGACGAAATTTCTTTAAGGAGGGTAGACTGTAATACCCCGGAAAATCCAAATTAAATTCCGTGGATTTTTAGAAATGATTTCACGATAGTGGGAGCGAGTACGAGGCTCGGAGAAGTTGTGGAATTAGTTCGAACGATTTTATTTTCGAAAACGAACGTTTTTAGGGGGTCAACAAAGTTGACTTTTTATACGTTCAAAATTTGGGAAAACTTCCTTCATGAAAGTTGTAGAGCTCGTCGATACGAGTTCGTGGACATGTGGAACGCAATATTCGGAGTTCGTATGATTAAGTTATGAATTTTTGAAAATTGGGAATTTTCTATAAATAGGAAAATTCTGATTTTATTTTTCATTCAAGGACAAAAAATTCCTTTTTTTGCGGAATAGTCCCCCCCCCCTCTCTCTCTCTCTCTCGCGCAAAGCCCTCCCCACGCTTGCCGACCCGCCGACCCGACCCGACTCCAGCGGCGCCGTCGCTCGTCCTCCGGCCACGACCCGGCCCTCCCCGAGGTCGCCTCGAGCCGCCCAGCCGCTCCCTGCCACCGCCTTGCCCCGCCGCTGCCCCCAGATGGAGATCGAAGCCCCCCCCGAAGCTAGAACCCGACCCGACCGGAAAACCACTTTTCCGGCGTTGCACGGGCCGATCCTCCCCATTTTCGTGATCTCCTCCTCCCCCTGATTATCCCCATGTAAGCCTTTCATCACGATTTTGTGTATAGAACGCTAGATCATGGTTTGACTTTTTCGACGTCCCTGATTTAATCTGAATCTGATCAGACGCACGAGATTAATCCAACTTCAACGCTTGATCTAGGACGATCTAGGCCAAACCAGACTTAGCTCCAGGTATGGAAGTCGATCACCCTTTCATTTTGAACCAGTTTGTAGTTGGTCACTTTGCCATCTGAGGTGGTTGACCGGCGTTGACCGCCGCGTTGACCGCCCACTGACCACCGCTTGTGGCGGCGCATCAGACCATATTTCGAGTTTTCATTATCTAGGCGATGATCTATGCATCCATACGAGCGTTTTGATATATAACATGGTCATGTTAGAAAAAGTTGATAAATAGTGGATTTTCGTTTTGACGTTACTATTTAACGTTTTTACGTTTATCTTCGGTTTACGATCTGTGAAGATCTGACCATCGGTTTTGCTTCAATTTTGGATATGTTGATCGTATGACTGTCCCGGTGACTTTGTGAGGTCACGGGCGAAGATCCGACCGTTGGATCTTCGTATAATTGAGAAATAGTGATTCGGAAGGCGATTCGTGAGAATCTGACCGTCGGATTTTCATATAATTTTGTGGAGATGTTAGTAAAGGCAATTCAGGAAGATCTGACCGTTGGATCTTCGTGATAATTTTGGAGGATGATCCTAAAGGCGATCCGTGAGGATCCGACCGTTGGATCATCATTAAATTCAGATCCGACCGTTGGATCATCGTTTAATTTGAATCTGAGCGTTGGATCGTCGTTTAATTACATATTTGAGTTGTTGGCTAAGTCAAGATCATTATTGGACTAGGTGATTGACGGTTTGAGTTGGTGGACGATTGTGGATCGTATTTTGAGCTGAATTGAAGACGCAGCGGGATTATCGAGGTGAGTAAACCTCACGTGGTTCATATTACGAACCCAATACAATTAATTGCTTTATTTTGTTGCAATCATATGAACTATTGTTGGTGTTACTAGACATTCCTGTGTGAATGTCTGTATATATATTATTACGTGAAATAATATGTATTGTTGGAGTTGTGTTGAGTTATTGTTGAGAAACAACATATTGTGAGAGGTATTGAGTTTATTGTTGAGAAACAATATATTGTGAGAGGTATTGAGTTTATTGTTGAGAAACAATATATTGTGAGAGGTGTTGAGTTTTATTGTTGAGGAACAATAAATTGTTGTGATCTGTGGAGATCACTAGGTCACGAGGTGACCATGGCATCTATTAGTGAATCACGCTCTCGTACCGGGCTGGTGGTTATTAATAGTATTAAATCGTAATCACGTCTGTGGCCGGACGAGTGGTTACGTTCAGTTAGAGCTCTAGTCTGTCTGCCAAATGTGGAGTGACCTTATGAGTGAAATTGAGAGTAACTCATAAGTGTCAATATATATATGGTAACCTTATGAGGGAAATTGAGAGTAACTCATAAGGGTCTATATATATATATGAGTCTGTCTACCAAATGTTGGGAAATCTTATGAGCTAAATTGAGAGTAACTCATAAGTGTCTACATATATATATGAGAGTGAGTGATCTTATGAGCTAAATTGAGAGTAACTCATAAGTGTCTATATATATATATATATGAGAGTGAGAAAGTAACGTGGGTTTGTGGTAGTCTTGAAATCTAATAAATCAACAGTTCTTTCTTGTTTACTCATACTGGCTGTAAAAAGCTTACCGGGTTTTGTGTTGTTGCAACTCCCGGTACACTATTCAAATTGTGTAGCGGGTAATCCTACAGGACAGGAGAACCAGGACGGTGATCGCGCGGTTAGAGCAATTGTTAGAGTTTTACAACAATTGTAAGTTGTGAGGTGTGTTATGCTCATTTGAGCTTTATAATATATTGTGAGAGTGAATTGTAATAATGAACTCGAAGTTTCGAGATTTGGATTTTGTAATTGTAATTATTCAGGTTTCGGATTTGAATTTATCATTCAAAATCCGGGGCGTGACAAAATCTTTATGAAATGGCGACTTCAATCAGTTTCAATCTTGCTTACTGGCTTTGGTGTATTGACCAGATTGGATTTCACTTTTGGGCCTGAGTTTTTGCTGAAGTTGTATCTAGCTGGAGCTATTGGTGGCTCAGTCTTTTACTTGGTGCACCATGCCTTCCTGGCTGCATCATTGAAGGTACCATGATACTAAAGATAATAACTCTATCAGCTATCAAGCATTGAGTCAGTATTTTATAAACATAAAAAGTAATTGTCCGCAATTGAAGTTTTTGGCAAAGTAGTAGATACTGTAATGGAATTAAGTGGTAATCCCCTCTAATAAGATGGGATTATTCTACCCAAAAAGATCATAACATTAAGTAGATGTCAATATATTTCAGTGAACTTTTACTGAATATACCTATTGAGAATTCTCTCAGTCTAACGTTTGCAGAATCAACCATTTGGGATTATGGACGCTTCTAAGGCCCTAATATTGGTATGTTATCAACCAGGCTACTAAATGATAGTAGATTCTCTGTATATAAATTCTCAACAAATTTTAACAGCCTATAAATAATTACCAAAGGAAATAATCATGAAAGGGATGTTATACTTTTTTAGTCTGAATTATCCATCCAATGAAGTTTATAAATGGGAATAAAAATGTGATATTTCTTTTTTTGCATGGCGTTTGGGTTTCTATTTATTTCCCTTTCCTTACCTCTCCTTCTTTAGAAGTGTCTGGTGTCAAATCTTACCAATGAATATAAGAAAATATACCGTGGAAATTAACTTCTCCCGAGAACATTTGTCATTCTCACCACTATATAACTTGTTGTTTATGCACGGCATTGTGAGACGTAGTCTATTTATTCAAGTCACTGTTTACTTTCTGACATATAATGCCATGCACAATGCTAGTTATGTTTTGAATGAAGGCATGTTATATGGAGGCAAGAAAGGATGAATAGTTTAACATAGACCTTCACTCCACCAGCTTCATTATTTTCATCGATTGTTTGACTAAAAGTTGACAAACTAACTTTGATTAGTTGTTATATTCTGTTAGGATCATGACTTGAAACATCTAACTATTGAGTATGTTTGTGACATTTAGGGGGCAAGCGGTGCTGTTAATGGCATCATGTTGCTTGATATATTCCTTCACCCCACAGCTACCCTCTACTTTGATTTTATCATACCAGTTCCTGCCATGCTGCTGGTAAGTGTGCTTCTATATATGTCGTTTGATTTGTTGAGGCGGTTATGCAAATACCTAAAATATGTTACCTCTGCTTTTTCTATTTTAGGGAATCTTTCTAATTGGAAAGGATATCTTAAGAATAATGGAGGTATGTTGATTTCTACCGTTTTTATATTTCTGCATGCGCATTGGCTTTTAAAATAGAGTTGGAGTTGAGCCATGATTATCATCACTCATTTGTTTTAAAACTAAACCGAGTATTTTGACAATTAGATTTTGTTCATCATTTTGTTTATGTTCTGTGCATATTATTGTTCAAGTGTGATAACCTGGCCCGACTTGGCATGACCAAGCAACCTCATTGTGCCATAATGAGTTTGAACTACTGAACTTTCTTCCCCATAAAACCCCGAGTACACAGCCATTGTTATTTTCTAGTAAATGCAGTGTGACATTATGTTGTTTTTACAGGGAAACAGTCAGATCTCAGGATCTGCACACTGGGGTGGTGCGGCAGCAGCAGCCATAGCCTGGGCAAGACTTCGAAAGGGGCGTGGTTTATTCTAGATGAGTCTGCAGATTACTTAGCCAGCATTTTGTAGATGTTATGTGTAGGAGATACATGAAGGAGATTATAAATGATGACACGTTTTCGTTTCCGACTAAGGTATATGCATTATAGTTGATATAAACTTTTGTTTAATTATAAATAGCGCGTTTACCTGATGATTATGACTTACATTATGAAATACATTCCTAGTGGGCAACAAAGACTCGGAAAGGATACACCCAACAGCAACTTGACAAGGTGCGCATTGAGGTGGCTGACTATTTGCAGACTTTGCTATAGATGATGACTAGCAAAGTGATTTTCAGTAAGGCTAGCTAGATTTTTTGCGAACAAAACTACATGTACACTTATTGCAATGGTATGTTTTAGGCTAGCCTTGAAGTAGGTTGGGGTCTTTTTGCCCATTTTTTGAACTATTAACATCTTTGATGTTGGATACAAATTAATGCAATGCCCCATATTCAAATTATTTGGGATTTCATGTTGTCAAATGTGGATTACATAGATGCATTGTAGCAGCAATTACAAAGTTAGTGGACATCATGCTCATGTAAAGGACATGATGTATATACGTCTATTTCAAATCAATATTAAACTACAAAAACGATGTCATTAAAGAGATGATACATCAGATTGGAAACAAAAATCGATGTCTCTTTATTCAGTACACATCGAGTTATTAAGTAAGAAACGATGTAAAACAACGCAATGGACATCGACTTATTAAGTAAGAAACGATGTAAAACAAATCAATGGACATCGATTTATTAAATGAAAAACGATGTCTAGTATAAGAATGAACATCGGTGTCAACCTCAAAAACTGATGTTTAATAGAAAAATGGACATCACTTCATAAAAGGAAACGATGTTTAACAGAATAATGAACATCGGTCGAGTAATACAAAAGAATGTAGATTCAATCTTAAATAGTGTGATTTATGGCAAGTACTCGTAAAGCTTATAAACAGCAGGCAAATTTAAAAAACACTGATGTTTAAGAAGCGGTTACACATCGTTTCTAGAATGAGTAACGATGTTAAAATGAATACTAGTGCTATTGGACTTATATTTCGTTAAGCATTAAATGCATAAATATGAAGGTTTAACAATATCTAAAAACATCAATTTGTGATCATAATAGCAGTTTAACATTGATTCTGGAATCTAATCCGATGTTTATTGTTGTATGGGACATCGGTTTTTAACCGATGTCTATTTTTTGGCGATCTTTTACATCACCCACTAACACATGTGTACAAATTTTTTTTTACATCGGTTTCTGGCCGATGTATATGAGAAAAATTCTAGTAGTGCGAGCACCATGCAATTGATCTAAAAGATCATCAATCCTCGGTAGCGGATACCGATTCTTGATAGTAATCTTATTAAGCGCTCTATAATCAATGCACATACACCACCCTCCATCTTTCTTGGGCAAAAGTAACACTGGTGAACCACATGGTGAGCAGCTGGGCTTTATAACTCCTTATTCAAGAAGCTTTTGTATTTGCTTCTTGATCTCTTCACTCTCCGTCAAAGATGTACGATACAAACCCAAGTTTGGCAGAGGTGAATCTCCAACCAAATGGATTTCATGCTCTACAGCTCTTTGTGGTGGCAATCCCTGTGCATCCTGAAAAAGATCCTTGAATTCCTTCTGCAATTTTCCAATATCGGAACATTGTGAAGGTGTCAGAGTCATTGCTGACAAAGTGACAGCATCAACACCTTGATCTTGTGGTCGAATCATCAATAAAACGAATCGTGCACAAGAGTTAACCAATAGCTTGGCTTGGTTAGCTATCAGCAGATTGTCCGTAGATTGAGGCTTACAAGCGTTGATGTGGAACTCCTTCCCATCCTTCACCAAGCGATACTTTCGAAACCTCCTGTAGTGAATGGCATCACGATCCCATAGATATGGACTACCCAATATAACTTGGCACACGTCCAATGGAACCACCTCGCATGTCATTTCATCGATATAACGATTAGTGATTGCAAATTTGAAGGTACATTGCTTCGTTATCTGCATGTCAATGTCCTTCTGAATCCAGCCTAGTGGGTAAGGCTTAGGGTGAGGCATTGTTTCTAAGCCTACCTTCCTTACTAGAGCCTCTGAAATCAGATTCTTCTGACTTCCAAGATCAACAATTGCTTGTACAACAGTCTGCTTCACTTGAATGTTCAAACGAAACAATTCTTCACGGTTGTAAGCATCTGCAACGTTTGTTGGTGTTGTCATTAAGGCAAGTGTAGTGTCAGGTTGCTTCAACTCTGGAAGCTCTTCTACCTGTTGCACCGTCAAAGTGGCCTTTCTGTCATTTCTTCCCGGGTTGTTCCTCTGGTTCTTGGGTTTCAACTCAGGATGAAGTATCCAGCACTTGTCTTTAACATGTCCGCTGGTACGACAGTGATCACAATAATTCTTCTGTTTTGGGTCATCCCTTATCTGCTTGCCTTTACTCCTCCAATCAGATTTACTTGCAGTTGTTCATTTGTCATCCGTCTTGTCAAGTCTTTTATATTTGGCCTTGATGGCGATGGCTTTGACAGTGGCTTCTTCAATTGATTCCACAGTGAACAATTTCAGTTCTTTCCGTATGTAGTCGGCAAGACCTCCGATGTATTTCATGAAGACATCGTAATCGTCAACATCTATATCCAATACCATAGCTTGGTTGTGGAATTCAGATGTATAATCTTGTACTGATTGACCAAGTCTTTGATTGAAATGCTGCCATCTATACCATCTTTCTTCCTCATAACCAACAGGATAGAATTGTTTTCTTAACAATTTCTTGAACTTCCTCCAAGTCAATTCCGAAATAGTGTACCTTTTTCAGTATGACTTCCACCATGTAACAGCATGGCTTGAGAGTTTCAAGCTTGCAAATTGGATCTTTTCGGCATTAGAATACTTATGTATAGTGAAATAAGTTTCTAATGTGTCTATCCAATTATCTAATTTGTCAGCATCTATAACACCGTTATAAGTAGGAATTTCAACCTTAAAATCAATTTTTAAGGTACTTACGGGATTTTTATGTTTACCCGCTTCCTCGGTGGTCTCTTCTGTGATGGTTTCTTCCTCGTCTTCACTGTCATCATCAACCTTCCACTTTGAAGGGGATGCATGCGAAAGTTTCGAGGCTTTTATACTTTCCACCAATTCAGAAATAGATGCTGATAATAATTGGACCTCTTGTTCTAGCTTGGTGATACGTTCACCGTCACTATTTGGTTGTGGAGCTTCTCCTGTCATTGCTCCTCTCTTTATCCTTGGCTTTCGATGAACGAGCAAAGGACCTACAAGTTCTTCTTTAGAAGTTTTGCGTCGGCCGCGAGTTAGGACCATAAACCACCTTTACCCTTTTCGGATCTGGTGCTCTGATACCACTTGATCCAAAACTTCTAGGAGATAGAACTTTTAGTAGGAATAAAGAGTCGTTACTTCTCTTTGGAAGTTGACTTCTTAATATGAGAGGAAATTATAAAAGACTGGAGAAAGAAAAAGACTGAAACAATGAAACTGCTTTCAATTGCTTCCTTTCTTCATTCATCTTCTCTGGTTTATATACAAACATAATCTCCTAAAATAGAAATTAAAAATATAGTAATCAGTTTTAAACCATTAACAAACAATGGTTTATAAAATCTCTTAACTAATTATAGTTAAGTTTAATTATAACTACATCCGTAGTTATAACTTAATTGATTATGGTTAATCTGCTGTTTAACCATAATGGTATAATTGTTAAGCTTAATTATAAACTTAAACAAATACAAGTATACAAAATCCTCCTGGATCAGCTGCAGATTCAAGACGACCGGTGTTCATGCCCAAGAGAATGACCGCAAGAATCAATTTCCACAAATTCTAGGAGGGTGTCCGGACCCTTTCGTGCGGTATAATAAGTCCGCCATGAGTGTCACCTTTTTCTTTTTCGACAGTGTTCGCAGGTCATCCATTTTTCCAGAAGGAGATGGTGCACTGCTTGCTCCTCTTCGGAATTGTTGTCATTTTAGGGACTCGGCATTAGGTGTCACAGGGTCAGATTTTTCTTTTGATTTTACTAACTTGTTCTCATTCTGTGGTGACTCATGAGAATTAGTAGTCCTTGTATGCAACCCAGCTAATAGTTAATCGCATTTCAAGTAGTAACTCATTGCGACATTTTTGTATTGCCTACATTGTAAATGTAATGATGACAAAATTTGGCCAAAATGTGAGGTTCACTTATTGGATGACTATGGTTGCATTTTGTATCACAAATGCTGGTGTTGTTTTAAAAATCTTATATGCATGTTTTCTCTTATTCTTGCAGTCAGGTTGACTACAAAAATGTAAAGTACACGGAAATGAAAAAGAAATAGATAAAAATCATTGATTGATAGATTGCTCAAGTAAGATTAAAATGAACTAGATAAGGGAAACGTATTAAAATAAATGATGAAAAATGCAACAAAATATGTTAAGAAGTCTAATCAAGCATTCTTGTAACCAGACTTAATAGTAAGTTGATACACCATTACTTTAAATTGGGCTTTGGCTAAGTTATATGCGGCTTCGCTTTCTTTGACTTTGCTCCATTTTTGTTTGAGGCTCTTGATTTGTTCATCGTTGAGCCACTTGATATCAAATAGGTCATCATTTAAAAACTCCCGCAAATTAGGAATAGTAACTTTATCATCAACATAATCACCATTATGATATTCCTCTAGAACAGCTGTACCAGCATCACTTTCACCCTGCAACTCTTCCACATCAACACTAATGAAATTCACATCTACAGCTGTTTCAATTGGAGTTGGAGTTCGGGCTAGAGCAGCCAACGACTTGACTTTCTTCTTTTTCGACAAGTTGTCTTTCTCGTTCCGTAATCTTTTTGGATTCAATATTCTTGAAGTATCACGATCAGTAGCAGCCATAGAAATATATGATATCAACTTAAATTCGCACGCTAAAGGCTCAACAATATGTTTTTTGTAGGGTTGATTGGTTACATGGTACCATAGTATGTATATATAGTGAGAATCTTGACATCGAACCATCAAAAAATTTTATTGAGATATCTTTTGTATTTATGTATATCTTTGTAATCAAAACCATATCTCTTTCTGCTAAAATATTGAATTGCTTTGTTTATTTCCATTTCTCTCTTTTTGATCGTAATCATCCCATAGAAATATCTATAGTATTTAATACCTATATTTTCTCAAACTAGGAAAGAGATCTCTATCACAGTCATATCTAAAGATATGATATAATCATAATCGCAATTCTTCATCTCCGAATTTCACATTTCTTCTATACAAAAAAAAAAAAAAATCACATTTGTAGATGAGAAATGATTTTCTTGTTTGGTATTTGAGTTATTTTTTGGCAACAATTCATACGGATTGTGTCTCGAACAAAATCAAAACTATATCTCTCCTACTTTAGAATCAAAGTAGATGATAAATTCTTACCAAAAAAAAGGGTCAGAAGATATATCTACTCACAATAATAACCTTACTTGAAAAAAAGTGTCTCAAAATTCGGCAGCCTTTAATGCTTTAATTGTGACTAGTGTATTGTCATAATTGGAAATGCTATGTTACCAAGTCACATGTTGCGACAGCTGTGAAGGGTTACATAATCCTACACAATCACAGTAACTCAGACTTATACAATTAGTTACGAAGGCTAGGTAGTCCCTGAAGTGTAGAAGTGTAGAAATTTCGAATTTGACAGCTGAAAATAAATATACAGTTTTAAGTTGTTATAATTTCTGTTTTTATATTTAATACATGTGATTTAGATACATTTGTCCCTCACAGTTCCTTAAAACTGTCCCTTAGGTGAGCAAATCTGTAGTTAATAGTTACCTAATTACTTAGATTTTCTAAAATATCATAGTCCGTGACAATCTTTCTCAATAGGTAAAGACACTTGACTAGCATTGTTAATGAGCTAGTTTTAACCTTTCATTTAGGTCTTACTTAATGCTGGTGTGCTATAATGCAAACAATTTTGCTACGCTTCTTTCTCGGTTTCTTAGGTTCCTCTGACAATGTCAGCTTCCAACCAAGGAAGAAGCACACTTTGAATTCTAAAGAAAGCAAGGTGCAGCTGAATGAGCACCCGGGCCTGATAATTGTTATGAATGCAGAGTCTGTTAACATTTCTGAGAGCATAATCCGGGAAATTATGAATAGTACTATAACTTGAATGGTTTGTTTTTTAGTTCTACTAATGTCAGGTTATTAATTGGTTGCTTGTAACTTATTTCTATGATATTATTATTTGTGTTACTTTATGGCCCCTGAAATCAGCTGTACCCAATACAGTATCCTTATTCTGTCTCCATGCATTCATTGGTCCACAAAGATTCAGAAAAATATTTTCTTAATCTTTTGTTCCATTTTTTATTCTTTGTGGATCAATGAACATGCAATGGGGATAGTGTACCCAATACAGTATCCTTATTCTGTCTCCATGCATTCATTGGTCCACAAAGATTCAGAAAAATATTTTCTTAATCTTTTGTTCCATTTTTTATTCTTTGTGGATCAATGAACATGCAATGGGGATAGTGTAACTAGAGACAGCTGATTTTATCCCACTTTATAGTTTTTAAAGGTTTAGTTTAATAATGAATCACTATTTAATATTACCTGATTTTTATGTTAATAGATTCAGACACCCAATCTCTGAAAAAATAAACTATGTTAGTTTCTTCAGACACTAAATTTTCTTGAGTAATTAGTTTATTAGGTACCTTTCATTAGAAACCCCATTTTGGTATTTTAATGGAAATGCCTCATAACTAGCTGTTTTTCTTTTTTTTTTGAAATGTTCATAACTAGAAGTTAATTAAGACAAAATTGGGAGTTGAGCCACAAAGACATAACTACTGTGTGTGAAATTCGGTATGTAATAACTCTAAAATAGTACAACACAAGGAAAATCCAATCACAATGACCAGATTAGTTTATTCCTTAAATATTTTAGCAAAAATACATATTAGAACATAGTAGTGCAAACTGCAAAGTATGGAGTATGGACTGAGGTGAAGATCAAGATGCCGCCACTGCTGCATATGAGGGCGTCTCCGAAACAATGGGACTTGTTCCTTGAGCTTCTTTTATCTGCCTCATGATATCTGCCTTTTCTTCAACAAGTGCTTCTATTTTGCCATTAATCTTCTCTAGCTTCTGTTTCAGCTTTCCGACGTCGTTGCACTTTTCTTTCTTATCAACCTTTCGTTTCTTCTCGCCTTTGTCCTTCTTCTCTTTACTTTCCTTGACCACATCTTTCTGCTTCTCCTCCGACGACTCTTTGACATCTTCTATTTCAATCTCCCTGGAACCAACTTCGGCCTTCATCTTCTCCGCATTCTCTACATTTTTGTGTTTCTCCTTCCTCTCCACCTCGTCCATCTTCTCTTCGTTTTCATCATTATCCCCGTCTTTCTTCTTTTTTTCGTCCTTGCCTTTCTTATTTTTCTTCTTCTTCTTCCCCTCTTTTTCATTGTCATCATATTTTTCCTTATCCTTTTTCTTCTTCTTTTTCCCTTCCTTTTCTTCATTGTCTTCATCCTCATTATCCCCATCCTCCTCTTCTTTATTTTTACCCTTCTTTTTCTCTTCTTTCTGCTCTTTCTTATCTTTAACCTTCTTTTTCTCTTCTTTCTGGTCATCGCTTTCTTCATCTACCTTGAGCTTATTCTTCTTTATCTTCTTCTCTTCATTTTTGTCCAGCTCTTCCTCTGTGTGCTTAGAATCATCCTTAACACTCGATTTTTCATCTTTGCATTCTATCTCTTCTTCTTCTTCATCTAACCCTTTACCTTTGTTCTTCTTCTCTTTTTTGTCTTTCTTCTTTTTCTCTTTTTGATCCCTCTCTCCATCATCTTCTGAGCCCCCACTATCTTTGCTCTTTTTCTTCTTCTTCTTTCCTTGTTTATCCTTGTCCTTCTTTTTATCTTTGTTCTCTGTCTTCTTCAACTCTTCATCTTCTTCTTTCTCTTTTTCCTTGTTCGTTTTCGTGTCTTTCTCCTCCTCCTCCTCCTCCTCCTTATACTTTGGCTTCAGTTTTTCCACCGACTTGGTCTTTATTTCAAGTTCCTTCTCAGTCTTTTCCTCCTTGGAGTCACCGCCTAGTTCTGCATCCTTGGTCTTGATCACTAAATGGAGTTCTTCCTTGTTAACCTTTTCTTCTCCTTTCCATTCAACTTTGTCTTCCATCTTCAGATTCCGAAAGTTCCTTTTTTACTATCTGATATTTCCTAAAAACAAACGTAAAAAAAAAAAAAAAAAAAAAAAAATTAGTAGCATACACATTTGCTAAGATTTATTGAATTATGAAATTGCAGATATGAACAAGATAGGTTGACACAGAAAGAAATCCAAAATTGATCACATATGACAATTATGCTCCGAGGATGCAAACAACGCATGCTTTAACAATCTAAGAATTATACGTGTATAAATTTTGTTTCTTTTGATGGTTCAAGCCAATGAAAACTTATATTTCTTCATTGTTCCAGACCAAAATAAATGGAAGTAAGAAGGCAAGCAATAACAGTGGAAAACTGGTAGCTCCTGGCAAAATGTAAGCCCTGACCTAAGTACCTTTCTAGATATTTGACTAAAAGGATGTGTGCATCACACAAAATAGTTCACTAAAACAAAAAAACTAATGCCATTCTATTCACCACCAAGGCACCAATCAATTACCACCAGAAAACAGAATTAAAGAGATGAACGGAATGCTTTTCAGCAATCTCTATATGGGGAACAGCAACAAAATTAAAGAGATGAACAGATCGAAACATAGAAAGAGTTTGCAGAGCATGGATTTTGTGAAACTAGAAATCAAAGTGCTCAACCTCAAAACGAGGCAAAGAAACGATGTCCATCTTCTACTTACCAAACCCAGGAGGATTGGCCACTGGTGCTCAAATTTGAAACAAAGCCCAATTAGTTTCATATCAAAATTGAACTCCCAATCTAATTAACAATTCCCCCAGAAGTTATGAAACTGAAACTGAACTAAGATTATTATTATTAATATTCTCAATGGGTGTGCAACAGAACAGAATTTTCATTTCTTATTCATATAATCAGTTAATCACAAAGATGGAGACGGAGAAAGAAAAATGAAATTTACCTTGTGGGTTCCTGAAAGAAACTGTACTTGGGTGTGAGAGATCGAGCTGCTGTTACACTAGATGAGGCAGAAGTATTTATAAAGGTCTTGTCTGTCTCTCTGGACTCTGACTCTTGGTACCGTCATTGCCATTGATGACGGGAGGTGGCAGCCACCTGTCCAGTGTCCACTTTATAGTTCAACACGGCACCCACAGATTACTCACACGGCGCACCGCGCATACCTTCTTCCCTCTTCTGTGGGCTCCTCCTCAACCTCTGTTCTTCCCCGCTAAGTCTTAGACGTGTGCAACAGAAACAGTTTTTATTTTATTTTATTTTATAGAATTTAGAATCTGTGCCGACCCGATCCATTTTAAGCTGGCCTAGTCCGTGCCGTACTTGGGCCGGCCCATTTATTATCGTGTCGGGCTCGTGTCGGCCTATTTATTTAAACATTAAGCCCGGTTTGGCCCATGGCCCGAGCCCATATCGTGTCGTGCCGTGCTCGTGCCGGGTCAATAAACGGGCCGTGCTCGTACCTACCCACTATAAAACACGATTTTAAAATATTAATTTAAATAAATAAAATTAATTTTATTTAACTATTCAAAAAATTAAAATAAATTAAGTTCTACGATGTTTTTCTTAATCTTAGCTTTTTAAGATTAGTTTTCTAATAATTTTTTATATTCTACTACAAGAAAGAAAGAAAGAAAAAAATAACTCAAAATATATTGCTTTTAGTATATTATTGTGAGATTAATCTTTATTAATATAATTTTCTCCTTGCCCTGAACAGTTGGGCTAGGAGGTTTGGAAAGATAAGTTAAACATTGTTCTTGTGCTTCCGCAATCTTCTTTGATTTTGGGGGATTTTTATTCTTGGATCCCAGAGGCCTTCCCCTTTTCTTCTTTGGTTCAGACTTTGGCTGCATCACATCTTTTGGCACAAGAATGTTCCCTGGAGCTTCAATCATACCCAAGGACCTAGCAGAGAATTTGCTTGTGAACATTGGCATTTTTTGCTTTTTTGCCGGCACCTCAGTCAGAAGTGGTTTGAAAAGGTCAGGCAGCAGTATTTTGAGTTTCTGTGGAGACTTGGTAGGAGAGGGAGGTTTGGCACGCTTGTCACCCCTATTTTCTTTTTCTTTTTCTTTTTCTGCAACCAGCTCAGGCGTACCTGTTTGCTCCTCAAGAGCCATTTCAGCAATGCTAGTTGGACTAACCACATCCTCATTCACATTCACAAGTTCCATGCATGTACCTGGATCATGGCTAGCAGGCTCTATAGCATTTTTGGCCGATGCATCAAACACAGTTAACGCCAATGATTGATCTGGAACATCCTCAGACTTCTTAGAGTTCATAATCTTCTCACGCAGGATAATCGGCTTTCGACCCTTATTTCTCTCAGTGGATTGAAATAAAGATCTGCAAACAGATGGTAATATGGGTGTTTGCACACCCTGAAATCTGAAAGTCCCATCTACAAAATTATTAGTAATAAACCCTAGGGAAGGACGTCCAATTTCAACTCTTGGATCACTCAACCCACTAGTTGTAACCCGTGTTGCATGGCTTCCTAGTAAAGGGCAAAGATCCCCTTCATGATAGATCAGGTTGCAATGATCACATTTACCCACAAGGTTCTCAAAGAAAAACGAGATTTCGACTTCAACTTGAGGTGCAAGCTTTAGGGTTTTCTTGAGAAAGAATGGTTTCGAAATATCATGTGCAACATGAACCCTAACTTTACCAACATTCGCAAAGAGTTTATCATCCAATTCAAGGAAACTACCAGCTACCGACGCAATACGCTGGATCATGTCAGGCTCTTCAAACAGCGGTGGTATGTTGCCAATTCGAACCCAGAAGAAAAGTGAGTTCAGATCAATCTCATGAATAGGGGAAACATCATCATACTCTTGAAGCACAACAGGAGCCTGACTAAATCTCCAAGGTCCTCCTTTCAACACCTTGTTGCGATCCCTGCGCAAATCAAACGCAAGGTCGACAAACCTGTTTGGTGCCCTCTTTTGAATCTTGAAACCCTTATCGAGGACCCAAACTCTCCTAAAAAAACGTTTCAGATCATTGAGCAAAGCCGGTTTCTTCACCAGTGGTCGTGCCAGTAAAAAGGATTGCGTGGCACGCTGTTGGATTCCTCCAGAGGGTCTTGAGAGATCAACCACATCGTTGCAGGCTAGCGCAAGCGATGCAGTGAAGGACGAGGTCATGTCGTCAACGGTGGACATGGTGGCGGGTTGGGGAAGATGAGGGACGACGCAAGGCCGCAAGGTTTTGTTGGTTTGGTGGCTGCGCATAAGCACGGCCTTAGGGTTTTTTTTCGGAGAAGGTCGATTCTTTTTTTAAGGGCAAGGAGAAAATTTAGTTTAGTTTTTTTGTTTCTGAACTTGCCTAATTGCTATGTGTTACTTTTCATAGTTCTTAGGCTCGCTGAATAAGTGAGCACTGGTTGTCTAATGGGTGGTGCTAGCATACCACGTCCTAAACTTGCCCTTGAGTTTGGCAAGGGAAGGTATGTATCCACAGTGGCGGAGCCAGAAATTAATCTTAAGTGGGGCACCCGAAAATTTTAGAAAAAAAAATTAAAACTTAAATATATTAAACTTTAATAAAAATTAATAAATTAGAATAAAAATGCGGAAATATCAATTATCTTTCAAAAAAATTATATATTTTTTAATCAAATTTATAGTTTTATTTATGATGGTAACATATTTTATCTTTGATTTTTAAAATTATAAGAAATAATAATGTTAGTGTTAAAAAAGCAAGAAATTAAAAACAAAACTTAATCTAATATGCTGCAAGAGGCCTCGAACCTGAGACCTGCAGCTACATAAGCAGCTGATAAAAAGGAGCTGCCACTACACCAACTTGACATCCTGTCATTGTGAGAAACTCTATTATACTTATCTGGTAAAATCCCAGTGGGGCACGGGACCCACCAGGCCCCAACGTGGCTCCGCCCCTGTGTATCCATGACATTCTGGCTTTTTTTTTTTTTTGGAAATCCATGACATTCTGGCTTGAGATGAATGAATTACTTGGTTCAAAAAAAAAAAATCTTTATTAATATAATGAAGATTTAGTATCATATTATTTTTTCCTTCATTCTATAGTTGTATTATTATGAGATTAGTCTTTATTAATAAACATATATTTAATATTTAGAAAAAATACTTTATGTCAAAACAAGGATATAATGTTTTATTTCACTATTTTGACAACATAAAAGAAATAGCATTGGTGGAATTGTCATGAGATTTTAAATAAAGAGGTCTAATATTCAAATCTCATCATTGTGGTTTTTTAATATTTTTAAAAACAAAATGAAATTTTGTGTTTGTAACGGGCTGACCCACAATATGTCGTGCTCGGGCCGGGCCAATGGGCCAATATTCTTAGGCCCAACCCGACCCGTTATTCTAACGTGCTCGGATCGTGTTGGGTCACTAACGGGCTTGGGCTGTGCCGGGCCGCTTTTAAGCGTGTCGGGCCCGTGTCGTGCTCGTGCTTAGCGGCCCGTTTGCCACCTCTAAACAGTAGTTAACGAAGGGGCATTCACATCAATTTCATGTTCATGGTAAATGAGTTTTGATTGAGCCACCTCCATCTCACGTGCCACTCAGTGGGCCTCATCTTCTTCTTTAAAGACTCACTTCGTGTCTAATATCGATATTTTACGAGTTTGGGAAAGGTACGTGGAGAAAGGGTTTGGGAAGACGAAATCGGTGGCGTTGAATGGATTAAGAAGATGTAGACAGGAGCTCATGTTGGTTTTCAAGCTATCCAATGCATCAAGTTCAGGTTGAATTTCACCAGAAAGATTGTTGTTATTGAGTATCAATGCAAGCAGCTGAAAACAACCAACGAGGCAACAATGTTTAATGGTATTAAACCTAATAATGAGTTGTGTGAGAGATCAATCACTCGTAGATAGGTTAAGTTTCCAATCCTCGCTAGAATTTCCCCAACAAGAAGGTTTTGTGATAGAAATAGTGGTAGCTTGCAGGCTCTTCAATTATGTAATCTTGAATGGGATTTCACCAGACAAACGATTATGAGACAAATCAAGAAGAACAAGCCCAAGATAAATCAATGGGATTTATCCGTTGTCTCTGCAACCTTGCTCGGAAGAGGACCAGACAAATCATTGTTACTCAAGTCCAAGAGAAGAAGCTTCTTAGAAAATACAAGTGTTGGAGACATCTCATTATAAGTCAATTGATTGAATGAAAGGTTTAGATGTTGCAAAGCTTGAAGTGAAGCAATACATGTCGGTTTTTGCCTCCAACCACAGAATTGTTAGCCTTTATTCAAAACTCTAAAGAGACTGCCCACAAAAGAGAAACTAGGCAAAGTACTCGAAAACTGGTTCGATCCACCTCATTCCATTTTTTTTTTCAATTTTTAATAAATTGGATTTGTTAGTTTAGATTTGTTGCTTATTGTTCACATTTCCACGACATTTATGACCTAAAAATAAATTGAAAAGAAATAAATTAAAACCAAAATTAATTAAATTTTTTTAGTAGATTTTGACTTGATTAAATTTTAATTATACAATTTAGGTGTTTAGAAAAATAATTTAAAATAAAAATTAACCGGAGTCTCTTGAGTTCTTGTATATGGATAATATAGGTATGATCATGAAAAATGCTCTCATAGTACTAATGATAGATTGGCAAATTGTGTTTTAGACCATGTTTGGTTCACGGATTTGAGAAATCAGGAAAGAAAAATCGTTCCTTTCATTTGTTTGGTAGGCACAAACTTGGAAACTATTTTCCTGACAGAAGGGAAAATAGGGTGGAAGATGGTTCCTTTCAGAATCCATGGGATTGATTTTCCCTTCATCTTTCCTAGCATTTATTACGAAAATTTAGGACTACAATATCCCTACTCAAATGTGTTATTGCCAATTTCACCCATATAATGATAAATTTTGAAATACAAGGGTATTATTGAAACATTGATATATTTTTTCTTTCCTTTTCCTGAACCAACCAAACATCGGAAGGAAAATCAAATAGTCTATCTTAAATGTTTTCTCTGCTTTATCAAATACCAGAAAGGAAACTTGACAGGAATTTTAATTTTCCATTCCATTGGAAAGATAACGGAAATGATTTCCCTTCCGTGAACCAAACGAGGCCTTAGTGTTAGTAAAATGAAGACATTATAGTTGACCGAGTGGATCGTTGTTGAGACGAAGTCGAAAACAGATAATATTTTGAAAATAAGCATAAAATATCTCAATCATTGCATCCAACAGTTGGTTTCCCCAATGTCTTATCTCTTAACTAACCCTAAACACGAGAGAAAACTAGGAGCAGAAAGCGCCGCACAAGCTTGGTCGAGGGATAGCCGAATTCCTCTCGTCCGGCGGCCCTCTACATCGGCATGGGGCTTGCCTCGTCGTCATTGTGCGGCTGCCGGACGGGTGATGGTGGTCTAGGGTTCTCTGGCCTCTAGGATTTGCAGTACTCGAAGTCGACAGCAGGATCTGGTTTTGTTCTAGTTCGAAGCCTCTTAGTGGCTTGGGCAGTCGTTGGTTCCGGTTCAAGGGGCGTCATTGCCGGGGTGCAGTCTAACCTCTTCTGAGGGCATAGGGGATCCGTTTTCCGGGTGGATCGGGTCTGGTACTTTCGAGGTTCATTTGATGGCCTCTCGGTGGTGGCAACGTGTTGTTGGCGGGGTTCCTTGATGCTGGACGGCGGTGACATGATTGCGGCATGGCGTGGAGGCGATGGTTGCTTGCGGTGGCGTGCGTCAATTCTCAGCGTAGGGGAGGTAGAGGTGGAATGGGGCTGGGCCAGCTGTTGGGCCTAGGGTGCTGTGTTTCTTTGGGCTTATTGGACTTTATTTAGTTTTTCCTATTTTCTAGTCTCTTTTTAGGCCTTTCTAGGGCAATCTAGTGGTTTTTTCCTATCCAGTTTAGTATTGGGTCTTGGTCTTGTCGACTTAAGTCTCAGTGTCTCTAGCTGTACACCAATTGAGGTCTCTAGGCGACTAGATTCACTGTCCCAGAGTTAGGTTGGGAGGGCTGGATCCTTCTATTTTATTTAGTTCTTCTAGCGCCTCCGGCGTAGTACCAAAGTGGGATCCCGCTATGTCTACGATGTATTCAATGTCAAATGAGTGTCCTAGTTTTATGTACCACTGTGGGTACTAACACATCTTCTTGTCTGTCTAGATGGCAGCGGAAGGCTATGTAAGAGTCATTCTGGCTTTTGATCAATATATTGGCTACTACCTCTTCTTTCAAAAAAAAAAAAAGATAGGGGTTGTTCTTAGAGGAATATAATTAATAAATATTACTATTAAGGTGTTTTCGGTTGACCATATAGATCGAAGTCAAAATGATGATGAAATTGATTGATATTTTTTTTTAACAACAAACATAAAATATTTCAATGATCGATAATTGAAATATATGGGTCAAAAAGGTCAACTCAATATACGCCAACAATGATCCACTTGGTCAACCACAATGTCTTTATTTTTACCAAGACTAAAGCACAATTTTCCAATCCGACATTAATATTATGAGAGCACTTTTCATGACCATTTCTCTTATATTATACTTCTATTACCCATGTATAAGAATTCAAGGGACTTATCTTTACGGTTAGTTTTCGAAACACTTAAATATAAAATTTAATTAAAATTCAATGAAGTTAAAGTCTACGAAATTTTTTTATTTATTTTTTATTTTTTCTTTCCAACTCATTTTGAAGTCACTAGTGTCATCCATTTTAGAACAATAACCAACAAATTCAATCTATTATAAATTAGAAAAAAAAAAAAAAACAACAACTAAAGGAATTGAGGTGGATCAAACCCAAGCTGCCACTCTCAATACTTTGTGCCTTGGCCAACGCTCCACCTTTGCAAATTCATCAATATTGTCTTAAAGTTTTAAAATAAGTTGAAACTGGTTTCTTCTGGAGTTTTACTGATTCATCTTCACCTACTGTTTCAACAAAAGTACGTCCATTAGAATCTGAGATCAAATTTAAAAGATCAGCATTGATTAAATTTGGTGAGATCTCATTCAGATTCGAGAATCACAATCTCAATTCAATTCGGCACTTCGGATTTCAGGGTGAAATATAGGACGGATCCTGTCAAGTAAGACATAAATTGTAATTTTAGTTCAAAATACACTTCGTCTTTTTCTAAAAAAATCACACTTAAGATTACAATAACAGTAAATAATCCACATAGTTCGAAAGAGAGATTATTCCTATATAATTTGTCATTATGTAAATGCGGAGTTTACATACACTTTGCGTCAGGGGCGGAACCAGAATTTTATGGTAGGGGGTCCGAATTAAAACTTTTGTTCAATAACAATTTTTTTTTTCTTTTCTCAAGAGCAAACATAAAAATGTAGCATATGAAACTAACCGTAAAAGAAAAAGTAAATACTATGAAGCTCATTAAGTAATGCTAAACGGAGAAAGAGGAAAAAAAGACCATTTCAAATATGATTTATGATAAGATAATGCAAAAGGAAACAACTAAAAACCCTAAAAATTATCGAACAACAAAATTTGAACGAAGTCATTGCTTATATTACAGAGAGGTTGGGGGGGGGGGTCATTAATAAAATTGAGGATAAATAGGGTATAATTAAGGAAAATTATAAGCTAATTGAGATTGTTTAGGAAATAGTGGGGTTCGGTCCCTCTCGGACTTGAACGTAATTCCGCCCCTACTTTGCGTAATGGTCATAATACTACATTTTAATACTTATCAATTGCATTAATGACTTCTTAATACTCCTTGGCTTGCCAAGATGTTAGAAGACATCAACCATCTTGATTCTACTTGGATAATTCCATCTCCTCAAGTCAGACATGGACACTAATGTGGCGCTCGGTAATATTTTCGTATATGTATAATGAAAATAAGGTGAAAATGTGTTCGGCGACTTATTTTTATAAATGTAAAAAAAAAAAATGTTACATATATTTAGAGAAAATGATGTAAAAATAAAAATGATATTGTTAAGTGTTGGTTGTGTTTTCTTTATTGAATAGACAAGCTCTGTTGTTGAACCTAAAACAGGGATATGATGTGATGGGTGTCCTTTACTTAAATTCAAGAATAGAAAGTTGGAGGTGTTTCTCCATCAAATAAATAAAGTACGTAATAAGCAAATGAAAAAGAAAAGTTTAAGAAAAAGAAAAAAAAATGAAGAAAAGAAAAAAAAGAGAAAAATAAAATCCATGGCTTGACGTTCCCTGATCTGTCTCTGTAAACTTTTCCAACACAAGAACCACATTGTTTGGTTTCGTTGTTTCGCTCTCTCCTGCAATCCCCGAGTAAGTGACCTGGTCTGGTCTGGTCTTTTCTGAACTAACCAGGTCCTCACGAAGGGAACGGGAGAGAGAGAGAGTGAGAGAAAGCAAGCGAGCTTTTATTCTCAATTTTCCGTTTGCGTTTTCGGCTACAATGAACGACCTCCTCAAGGTAATCAATTCTCCATTCCTTGTTTGTTTTGGAGGTTTTTCTTCTGCCTTTTTGTCCTGATCCGGGGATCTGCGTTTTTATTTATTAAATCAGAATCTTGGATTTTTCTGTTTTGGCTTGTGAGTTAGGGATCCTATCCTGGGGGGATTTGTTTGTTTAGTTCGTTGGAGCTGGAACACGATCACAGTATTGTTTTTTTAGGCTAGCAAGGAAACCAAACAGACTACATTGCTGTTTCAATAGCTTTAGCTTAACATGGTTCTCAATTATTATATTGGACGTTACTTCCTGTTTCGAATTACCTTTCAATGCTGTTATATTTGTTACTTGGAGAAACTCGATGAGTTCAAAACATTAAACAACCAGACATCAAACAAGACTGAAAGTAACAACACTGATCTACATGAGACCCATCTTTACTGGGATCCAGGCTCTGTCTTTCTTTAATATCTGGAGTTAGCTCGTGTACATACATTACTCGTCTACTGGCATGTGTTCTTATATGGTAGTTTTTACAATGTGTTACATAATATCAAGTCGCAATTATTGGTCTGCTTCCGTTTGTATGTATATTTTCCTAGAGTTCTGAGAAAGGGTCAAGGTAATAGCAATTGACTTCAGTTTTCTGTTTGTATGAGTTGATTTGATTACTACTTGCAGGATTCTTTTGAGATCCCTCGGGGTCAACCTCCTAGTGGTGGAGATATTGAACTAGGAACACAAGTCTCAATGAATTCTGGAGAACTTGGGTTGGAAAATTTCTTTAAAAAGGTACTTGGTGATCTTAATCTTTTCTCCAATTTTTCGCAGAGATAATGATTCTGTATGAGGAGTTCATATCGAGTGTAAGTTTTGTGGATCCTGTCTATTGATTTAATGTTTTCTCGCAGGTTCAAGAGATTGAGAAACAAAATGAGAAGCTAGATAAGCTTCTGAGAAAGCTCCAGGTAAATGTTGCTTTCCAGTATTCTATTTTCCCCCCTACATTACGTCCTCAAGGTTATGTTGTAGCTCAAACTAGGAGTACTAAAAGTAGCGCTCTTGAATACAGCTTCTAGACTTGATTATGGTCGATGTATATTGAAGCCTGAAGCTTGTTGTCTTTCCATTATGGTTTTTTTACTTTTCTGTTTTTGGAGTTTCAGATGTTCTTGATGCCAGATGGAATGTGAATGATATTTAGCTAGGAAAGGTCTTCATGATATTGAGAATTTGAGTTATAAAGCGATAAACAATTATGTAAAGAACTTAAAACTCATATTGCTGTCTACGTAATGACAATTGTATAGCAACCAGTTCAAGTTAATCTGCATGACTATTCACCATCTGCCTTGCTAATTTTTGCATTTGGAACCATTAATTTAAAGTGCCGTACAAATTTTGGTTCGGCAATTTCGTGAGTTAGCTTTTGGTTGCCATGCACGACTTTTGCATGAACAATTATAAACTGTTATATTTGTAAAGAGGCTTAGACATATCTTATCAAGTTATCATTGTCGTGTGAAATCTGAATGCAGGATGCACATGAGGAGACCAAGGCTGTGACTAAGGCTCCTTCCATGAAATGTAATCTCAAACTCGTTGGTCTCTTTTCATTATGGGAAGCTTTCGGGACTATATGCATATACATTGTTTATGTTAGTATGCATAAGTAATGCCAATTATTGGATTAGGCTGAAGAAGTCAAGAGAAACAAATATGATTTGCACTGAGAAAAGCAGCGAAAAAGTTTGAAGAGTTTTCAAGTACTTGCTATTCTCCAGAATAAAAATGTTGATTTTCTTTGTATGCCATTGCATCCCTTGATTCTGGATATAAATTGTAGGGTTTGGACATTGCAAGTCATCTCATGGTGGATAAATGGAAATGGTCTTGATTAATGTTCGTTACATTTATGCGCTGTTATTTTATTCTTGTGGTCTGTTGTTAAAAAATATCAGATGTATATCGGTTTGTTTATGATGTACCCAGTCTGTGCATGTGACCATGCGTGTGTACTCATATTTTCATATTTATGATTTATTTGCTAAGAAGTGTACAAGATAGTTCACTGGTCACTACTGCTTCAAGAAAAGGATAAGTCCCACTTTTATTTTATTTTTTTGTCCACTGCACTGTTCTGTTTGTGTTCATCAAAGTTGGTTTCTGTTTGATCTCATAATAACTCAACAAGGATGTTGGATCCTTTTACCATGTTCAGCCATTAAAAAGCGGATGGAGAAAGATGTAGATGAAGTTGGAAAAATTGCTCGCTTTATAAAGTCAAAAATTGAAGAACTTGACAGAGAGGTAAAATCTGACTCAACTTATAGCTGCTTTAAACTCTATATTGGCAGGACTGCCCATCTGACTGATCTTTTGTCATCACAGAATTTAGCAAATAGACAGAAACCTGGGTGCGGAAAAGGAACAGGTGTAGATCGATCGCGAACAGCAACAACTCTGTAAGTCGAACTCTGCAGTTGCCTTCAGACTGTTTTTTGCCTTTGCCATCCTCTGTTTTTGGTCTCCACTAGATTATGGACATTACTTTCACCTAAACATGCTTGTTGGGGAAAACTTATAAGGTTAGGTAATTGGTTCAAGTGATTAGCCAGAAAAAGAAAAGAAAAGAAAAGAAAAAGGTATTATTTTTGCATAGTAGTACCCCTTTTGTCAATAATCTACTTTATTAGTTCAGATATTGTAATAGGATATTAAATGTGAGGCTAGTAAACTAGGATTGATCAAAATTGGGTTGTCTATTTTTCTAGGTTATGCCAAAGAGTACACAGCCCACTTCCATTCAATCCTACCTACTAGTAATTTTGAATTGTAACTTATATATGATCTAATGGAAGTCTCCCTCAACCTAAAAACAAAGAAAAAAAGATTGCAGTAATTGTTCTACCATCTGCCCTCTATTATACTTTCCATATATCTGTCATTTAAATTATTGTATTGTGAAACTGTCATGATGTCCTTCTGAACCAAAATAACTATGTCGACAGTTCGCCATTCCAGTCGTTTTTTTGTTTTTGTTTTTTGTTTCCAAGCATCTTTCTTTCCTTGAATATTTATCTGTCTGAACTCAATAGTGTGGCTTAATGGGACTGTATATGCCAACTCAATCAAATCTTACTTTGCCGATTTCATCTTTTACAGTGCTTTGAAAAAGAAATTAAAGGACAAGATGGCTGAATTTCAGGTAGTTCAAACTTACATTTACCTATAGCCTTGTTTTGTTTCTTTCATCTGATATATTGTCATCACAACTTAAATGCTCTAAATCTGCAGACTCTAAGAGAAACCATTCATCAAGAGTATCGGGAGGTTGTCGAGAGGCGAGTTTTTACAGGTTTGAGCATTTAATTGCCCCTTATCTGTGGCTATGTAACTTCCTGTGACCTGAATATAATTACCATTTCTCCTTTTTTGTGATTTTCAGTGACGGGCACAAGAGCTGATGAAGAGGTGAAACTTGATGCACTGTTCAAATTGCGGTTTATTTATACCGTTGTAAACGGTTGTGTACTAATTGTTTAAAATGTACAGACAATTGAGAGATTAATTGAGACTGGAGACAGTGAACAAATTTTCCAAAAGGCAATCCACGAACAAGGTCGAGGCCAGGTTTGTCAATTTTTTTTTTTTTTTTGCTTCCTGTCCGCTTGAAACCACTTTTTACTGTCAGCACTGGGACATCCTAAAAACTTCGAATGAATTTTTGACATTTTGAACAATTTGTTTCAACTTGCTATCACACCCTACAATTGTTTTAGTTTGAGCTGTTAGATTTACTAAACTGGAAAGTTTCTTTTTAAAGAAAAATTATTGGTTTCCGGAGATGTCCTGCCTCCACTAGCCAATGGTGATTCAGATGATTGCTTCCGATGTCACTAATTTTCCAATGTACCTGTAGGTCATGGACACTCTGGCAGAAATTCAAGAGCGCCATGATGCTGTTAGAGACCTTGAGAAGAAGCTTCTTGATTTACAGCAGGTATCTTTTTAATTTGTGGAATGATGGGTACTATGTCAGTCAATAAGACATCAAGTTCTACATAGTCCAATTCCAGCCTAAGCCATATAATTTAAATTTTGCTTGCAGTTTTGAAATTAACAAAACTTCTGAATCTTGCCATATGTAATCCTGCATAAATGGGAAGGCTGCGTTTGATCATCAGGTGTTGATCACCTGCATAATCACGTGGCTCATTAATCCAAGTTTTTGTAATTTTGTAATGCCACTCAATTCCAGCAAATCCTAGGTGAAAAATAGCCACATAGCTCTTAGAGCTGTGTTTGCTTTTACTGCCGTAAATGGGGAGCTGTAGTTTCAGTATGATGTACCAGAAACATGTCTACATCTACTTGAAAGGTGTAAAAATTAAAATGAAAAAGCATTCCTTTTCGTGTTTTTGCTGTTTTGCCCTAGTGTGTAATTTTAGGGTATATGATGTACTTTTAATGTTAAAGACCAACTCTTATGCAGATATTTCTTGATATGGCGGTGTTGGTGGATGCACAAGGGGAATTGCTTGACAACATTGAAACCCAAGTAAGTACCACAATCTCATGATTTTCTTGAAATCCGAAATAGATAAAAGAAAAACATGACTTTGAAGATGGCATGTACAATCAATACCCGTGACACATGGAGAGATATAATGTAATTTGGTTGTTCTTTCCCTAGGTATCAAGTGCAGTTGATCATGTACAGCAGGGGAATACTGCTCTGCACAAGGCCAAGAAGCTACAGAAGAGTTCCAGGAAATGGATGTGCATTGCGATCCTCATTCTTCTTATCGTTGTTGTAATCATTGTGGTTGCCGTGTTGAAGCCATGGAGTAGCAACAACGGTGCTTAACTCCTCTACCAATTTGTAATTGATAGAATGAATATAGCGACTTTACAGCAGACACCACTGAGACTCAGGCGGCGAACTCCTCAAATCATGTGAATGATTCTAGTATTTTTGGTTGTCCTGTGATGATGCACTCGTCATAACACTATTAATTGGAAGAAACTATCAACTATAATTTACAGTCAGTATGAACTCCCAACTGGCAATAAACTCGTTTAAATTTACTTGGTAATTCACAGAATTGAGGTGCCAAAATTGAAAATTCTGAAGCATTCACTTTCTGAATGGAAGGTACTCGGCTGCACTAGCCACTAATTACTGAACTTTTTTCTCGAATAAGCAATAAGCTTTATCTTTCTCCTTCCACTCGTACCAGGCTGAGTTCGATCATTTATGGGGATGAAGAAAAGCTAGCTTTTTCTTATTTATGAGAATAAGTTGTTTAAAAGCAAATCTGTTGAGTGTTTGGTAAACTGAACTAATAGTATGTGCATGATTGGAGAAAACAAAAATATTTTGAAGGGACTTGTTGATCGGAGCGGAACTCGGTGTACCTCTGAAGCTAACTTGGAAGCTATTGTGCTCAATTACTTTGGCGGACTCTTTTTGACTTTCAAGCAACCCATCACATGTGCTTGCAGTTGCAAGTCTTATGCCCCTCTCTAATTCCTGATGAGATTAATGTTCTACTAGACTTCTCCAATGAAGAATTGTTTCAACCTCTAAACAAAATGCATCCATCCAAATCTCCTATTCCGGATGGATTTTCACCTTGCTTCTATATAACAAGTTTTGGCACGCGGTGGGAAACGATGTCTGTAACGTGGTTAGAGCTTGTCTGGAAGATTACTTTGTTATGAAACAGGTGAATGATACTTTTGTCACATTTATCCCTAAAGTTGATGATCCTCAAACTATTCTGACCAGACCCTTATTAGAGCAAGTTCACCCGTTGAGGTCACTGGGTCAGATACTATTCACTATTTTTTGCCCTTCATTTTCACCATCTAGGTCACTGGGTTAGATACTGTTTACTCTGAGTCAGATAATGTCAGTTTGTAGGTCACGAAATTGACAGAGAAAGTGACCTAGAGTGAACAGTATCTGACCTTATAATTTCAGCAGGTTCCTTCGATCCCTCGACACATATTTGACGTCGTTCGGAGTTGGTGCAAACAGAAGAACAGGCAAGCAAAAAGCCCGCAGAATCATCTTCGTGAGAACCTGTCGAAATCCAGAACATGATCGGTATTCTGTTATAATACTTGATCAGGCTCATGAAAGGATTTTAAACACGTACATTAAACTTTCTACATTTTTTTCTATTCGATCTATTTACTTGCAATTCATTTTAATTAGTGTTTTGTAATTTATACTCTGTTTATGCATTTTGGGTTTTAGGAACACACTGCTGGGATTGATGAAACGATTAGTAAAAAAGTGTGCTTCGATTTGAAGGTTCTTATAACTTAAGCAACTCTTGATGATCGATGGTAATAAAGTATCGCAGTTCCATCTGAATGTCCCAGGGAAACTAAACCCGGCCCGGTGGAAATATTGTACAAAAATGAGCGTCCTAAGAGGTACCTTGAATCATCTTTAAAATCAGATCTCGGGTATGATTTCAATTTTATGTGATTTGGTATGACTTTTATATATTCAATGTGGTACGTGGCTTCTTTCTGTTGTTTTAGAGAATTACTATTTCTTTGAATCTTATACGTTTAGACTTTAGAATAGTATTGGAAACATGTTAATGCAGTGAGTAGATGCTCTTTTTGCATTATGCTGACTAAATTATCCTAAATTATTTCACAACCCTGGTTTTGAAATTGTAGTTAATGTCAAATTATCCTTTTTCCACTTCTTTAATCCAATCTTTTCCCGCAGTATTTTCTCTGCATTATGCTGACCAAGTTGTCCTAAATGATTTCACAACCCTGGTTTTCAGGTGAAGTAGTTAGTGTCAAATTATTCTTTTTCCACTTCTTTAATCTAATCTTATCCCACAGTTAGTATTTTCTCCCTCATCAAAGTACGTTATTTCTTTTCAAGATGCATTCTTCTGTTACAGATGCACGTACAGAATCTAGTTAGTATAAAATCAAGAAGAAGGAAGAAAACCTAACCAGTTCTCTTGTTGCAGATATACATAATAAGGAACCTGAAGGTGATGTCTTAGTATTCAAGACTGGACAGGTGAGATGATCTCCTTTTACTGTACTTTGTTTTATAGAATTCTTACGTTTTGACCAATATTTTGGCGTATGACTGTTGTAATATTGGGGTTCCATCTTTTCAAAAAAATACATTGGTGTTCCATACATTAATGCTTCCATATATTGATCAAGAAATTATTATTTTTTCTAGGATGACATAGAGAATTTGGTCTCTAGTTAAGTTATAAGCCTGGAAGAAGGATCTGTCTTGGATGCCATGCATAATCCTTCTTCACGGTTCTCTGCAGCCTGAAATGCAGGCAAGTAAAGATTTTTCTATATATCTCACTTGTAACTTTGAGGGTTATGCTCATAATTTTTTGATCCTATCAAACAATACATTGTAGTTGATGCCTTTAATTTTCTATGCAGGTATACGTGTATTTACTATTTAGTGCCCCATCTCCTAAAGATTTATTTTTGCCACAAACATTGCTGAAACTTCTGACTGTTGATCGTACTGTGAAAGAAAACATATACTAATATAGATACCGATTCCTCGCGTTTACCTTCATTTGTTTTGCTTTCATTACATTTCCATTTTAAGATGGGAGTGCTGATTTTGTTTATTACATGCATCTATATCCTTTTTCTTTTCCTCCCTTTTTTTTTTTTAATAACCAGAAGCTTGGTTGGATGAAATTCATTTAGTGATTCCATGCAAGCAATGCCAATGCTGGAAATAGAATTTTAATGAGAGCATTTTTGTACATTGCTTGTCGTGTCTTCCTATATACACAGTTTGATTTATGATAAATTACATTGATTTGTGCCATAGGTTGAAGATCAATGTTAACAAGTTTTCTCATACTTACTAATTATGTGTGAATAATAGGTATGTTATTGATTCTGGTTATGTGAAGCAACGGCAGTACAAGCCCTCAGCTGGCATGTACTCCCTCAATGTTGTTCAAATTAGCAAGGAGTTAGTAGATTCATATTTTCTTCATAGGTTTTCTTTTGTTTCTTTTCTGCAGTTATATCTTGCTTGTCATTCTAATTACTCCTTGAATTCCTATGATTGTAGGGTACAAGCTAATCAACGAATAGGACGAGCTGGAAGGACATGTCCTGGGAAATGCTATCGGTTATATCCTTACATCGCTTACCATGAGGAGCTCCTGGATGCAACAGTTCCTGAAATTCAACTTTCTTAATTTACTTGCTGGGTTCTTTGTTTGAAATCTTTGGACCTCCCTGATATTGACATCCTCAAATTCGATTTTCTTGATTCTCCTTCCTGCAAGACATAATTTTTTTTTTTTTTTTTCGTTTTTGGTGCTTCTCTTCACTGTTTAGGCATACAATTAAAAATCCTTGCAGATTTTAAGTAACTATAGTTGTTTGCTGCAGCTGAATTTTTACAAGATGCTCTGAAGCAGTTGTATCTTATTGATGCTATTGATGAAAATGTTATTGATCCCGAGAGTTGGGAAAACAATGGCTGGTATCAGATTCATATCCTATTTTGAAGATTTACTTTATTTACTTATTTAATATTTATGCATTTTGAAGCATAAGTGAGTTTCTGTAGCACTAGTAAGTATATAGAATCCTGCGCAGCCCTACCAAGGAAGGCTTTGTGTGGGGTATGCAAATCAGCTTGTTGAGAGAATGGTATTTCACAATGGCTATCCAACTTTAGGTCTTAAGCCCCAAGTAGTACAGGTACGGATTGTTTTGTTTGAACTCTTGGATTATTAAGTTTTACCTCATATGCTCTTTCTAGATCTGGCAAGACAGAAGGGGGAGGAAAATTAAGCATGTGTTGAAGGAAAATCAGTTTTATGTGTGCCTTATCAAACTAGGAGTAGCAATAGGAGAGAAGGTTCTAGATTTCCCAATCTTACACGGATTAGTATTCCATGTAACATTAGAACTAGTACTTTGTAAATCCCTATATAAAGGGCTCCTATTCTCAATAATATGATTGACATTCTCCCTACAATTCTCTCTACATTCTCTCTCGAATCTATTTTACTTAATTAAACACGTTATCAGCACGAGTTCTAACCACAAACTAAAAACCAAAAACCCAAAAATATTCTTCATCACTGCAGCTCCTAGCCCACGCTAGCCTCCCCTACGCGCCCCTGCGCACGCATCCTTGCTGACCCTGCACACCGCCGCACGTCTGCTGCCCCTGCAGCACCAACGCACAACCACTGCATCCTTTTTTCCGTTTCTGTGCACATCCGTCTTCTTGAAAGCCCCGAAACGTCTAGTTCAGAACCCCAGATCAAAATCCTTTCTTCATCAAAGTTGTTCGTCTCTGTCTCTTCCATCTGACCTCCGAATTTCAGCCTTATCGGAGTTGTTTTGAGACCGGTACACCAATCGAAGTGCAAGCTGTTCAGAAGAGAATCTGTTCCGAATTTCAACAAGTATGTTTTTAAATTAAAGTTCCAGCTTTCCGAATTTTAATTTCTCCTTCTTTTTCTTCGGGGACTTGCAACCTCCCTTCTTCTACATCCCACCTTTCTTATAACGTGGGTTCGATTCATGAAAAGCGGAATCGTGGGGATTCACGCAATTAACGAACTAAGAGCGTTTGTAAGACTTCGGACTAAGAGCGTCCGTAAGCATCGATTTAACGAACTAAGAGCGTTCGTAAGCTACGGACTAAGAGCGTTCGTGAGCACCTATTTTCACCATTCAAACATCATTGTTTCGGTCTAATCCAAATTTCTTGGAAATCGATTTCTTGGTAGCATTAAGGCTCAGAAATCTTAATACTAGTTTTCGTGGAAGCATTGACTCCAAAACTAATCCGTTCTTGTTTCTCCTTTTTGGATATCAAACTTGAACGAGCTCGATTTTACTCCATTGGATTCTACGGGCACGGGATATTTATTTGCCTACAATCCAAGAGCCATGTTCTAAAGGAACCGCTCAAGACTCACAAACTGAGATAGAAAATTCCAGGGCAATTACCCTGATGAAGCGCCACATGAAGATGGCCCTCCAGTTTGAGTACATGAATGAGGATAACGCTAACAACCTTTGGGTTGCGCCTAGTGAACGTTTTAGTAACATTCACAACTTTTCGAACATGGAAGCACGATGAAATAATATCTGCTTCACTAAAACTTTGAAAGAGTTATGAAATATTGTTCGGAGGCTCTCTGCATTATATTATTTATGCATGATTGTGGAAAACACAAAAGAACAAATTGATTGAGAAAACCCTAACATGACCATAGGGGTCATGACGTTGAGGGTATAGGGTTGGACACCATGGCGCCAATTTTGGCCATGATTGCACTATTCCAACGCCATTGGTCCTAGAGACCATATGTATTTTGTCAATACACCTCAATCAAGAGAGCATCCTCTTCATGGTATTTTATGGAGTACCTGATTAATGGTAATCAAGATATCGAGCTATAAAAGACTTTAAATCTGGCGATGAAGATAGAATGCCGCAGATTTTCATTTAGCATAGTCTTTTAATTTTCCAAGAATTATGTAATGGCAATTATGCCTTAATCAATAAAATGACTTATTGGATTATCTCTTTTCCTCTAGGCGTACTCAATTAAGTATGATGTCTAGGAAAGTAATTGAGATTAGTGGTACTTAAGAGAGTTTTGCTCCACCGACATCTCTCTCTACTTCCCTGGTCATATTTAATTGGAATTACCGAACGAATTGAGTGACTACAATTTGTCTAATGTTTGATTTTACTTTGGATTAGATTATGGTCACGAAACCTTGATGTAATCATTGGCTATTATTAATAAAGTATCGATTTATTTTATCTCATGTCATGGACATATTTTTCGAACTTTATTACTTAAAAGATATAAGAGCCAATGGTTTTCATGTGGAAACACATTGTGAGAATGGACAAGAGTTCCTTTGCATCACCTCTAATGACTACGGACATAAAAGAGTCTTAGAGAAACTTATGTGTCGCTCTAGTGGGTTGTATGCAACCACTATTCGAGTAATTGAATCCAATCATGTTATGAGAGATGATTTATGGGATTCTGACACATATAGGCTTTGGCACGACCGTTTGGGACATCCAGGTCGTGATATGATGATCCATATATTAAAGACTTCACACGGACATCCATTTTTCAGAACGAAAAGCAGTAAAACTCGGTTTTTGGACACCGAAGGAGCCCATGCGCCTCACGGCGCCTTTCACCCCCAAATCCGACCATCCTTGGCCGGCGCCGCCATCCCCCTGCGGCCTCAGGGTGGCATTGACGCCACCAAGGCTCCTGTGACTCCAATTTTTACTTCTAAAGTCAATTGTGACTTCGTGGCTCAACCAAAATCCTCATTGGTTGTTTCTAAAGCCCATCATTCGTTCTGCAAAGCCTGCTCTTTAGCAAAATTAGGATCGAGACCATCCTATGCAAAGGACACTAAATAAAATATACCATTCTTGCAAAGAATCCAAGGTGATATTTGTGGACCTATTCAACCACCATGCGGACCATTTAGATATTTTATGGTGTTGGTTGATGCATCGACACGCTGGTCACATGTCATGCTATTGTCCACTAGGAACGCTGCATTTGCTAAACTCCTAGCACAAATTATTAAGTTAAGGGCTCACCACCCTGATCATCCTATTAAGTCTATAAGGTTAGACAATGCTGGGGAGTTTACATCAAAAACTTTTGATGATTATTGCATGTCCATTGGGATTGAAGTTGAACATCCAGTTCCTCATGTTCACACCCAAAATGGTCTCGCAGAAGCCGCCATTAAACGACTACAAATGGTCGCTAGGGCATTGGTAATGCGCACCAATCTCCCTATTTCTGCTTGGGGCTATGCAATATTGCATGCAACTGTGCTTATTCTTCTGAGGCCCACTGCCACTCAACCCTTCTCTGCGTCCCAGATGGTTACTGGGTATGAGCCTGATGTCTCACACTTACGCATATTTGGGTGTGCAGTTTATGTGCCTATTGAGCCTCCACAGCGCACCAAAATGGGTCCTCAACGACGATTAGGCGTTTATGTTGGATATGATTCTCCAACAATTATCCGCTACGTAGAACCCTTGACAGGCGATCTCTTTACCGCTAGATTTGCGGATTGTCACTTCGATGAGACAGTCTTCCCGTCGTTAGGGGGAGATAAGAACATCAATGTTCAACAGGAACGACAGGAATTGTCGTGGTCTGTCCCCACTCTGTCTCATCTTGATCCCCGAACCGCACAGTCCGAAATTGAAGTGCGGAGAATTCTCGATCTTCAGAACGTAGCAGAATCGATGCCTGATGCGTTTTCTGATATCGCTAAAGTGACGAGATCACACATACCTGCTGCAAACGTGCCTGCAAGGATTGATGTCCCTAAAACTAGAGGACATGACGCCAACTCAAGAGGATATGAGCATGGCGCCAACGTCCCCTCTCACAGTGATGGTAACGTTTTGGCTAGGCCCATGGCTCCGGCCAGGAAGCGCGGGAGGTCCATAGGTTCGATGGATTCTCGCCCAAGAAAGAAAGCGAGTTTGGCACAAAATAATCCATTAATCATCGATGTGAATAATCCATCTCATGAGAATATTCCGGATTATGGTTATGTCCAAGAGACATCATTGGGGGACGCTCCAATGTCAGAACCAAATCCAGAGAATAGAGAGATCTCCATAAATTACACTAGTGTACATGAGATGATGGATAGAAATTCTATGGCAATTGATGATGCATTTGCATATCATGTTGCAAAAGGAATCATAGAATATGATGATATCGAACCTCGCTCTGTCGAAGAATGTCAATGAAGAGCGGATTGGCCTAAATGGAAAGATGCGATCCAGGCTGAATTAGATTCACTAGCAAAGAGACAGGTATTTGGGCCTATAACGCAGACACCCCCAGATGTAAAACCTGTTGGCCACAAATAGGTCTTTGTTAGAAAGCGTAATGAGAAAAACGAGGTGGTTAGATATAAAGCCTGTCTCGTGGCGCAAGGTTTCTCACAACGCCCTGGAATCGACTACGAGGAGACATATTCTCCCGTAATGGACGTTATAACGTTCCGCTACCTTGTCAGTTTGGTAGTTTCCGAAAAACTTGACATGCAGCTTATGGATGTGGTTACAGATATCTCTATGGGGATCTAGATTCAGAGATATATATGAAGGTTCCAGATGGACTTCAATTACCCAAATCAAGTGGCTCTAAACCACGGAGCGCGTTTTCAATAAGGTTAAAACGCTCACTATATGGATTAAAACAATCCGGACGGATGTGGTATAACCATCTACGTGACTACTTGATTGGGAAGGGATATATTAACAACGAAATATGCCCATGCGTGTTCATTAAAAGAACAAGTTCCGGATTTGCAATCGTAGCAGTTTATGTTGATGACATGAACCTAATTGGAACTCTAGATGAGTTGAAGGAAACTGCTAAATACTTGAAATCCGAATTTGAGATGAAAGATCTTGGGAAAACACGGTTTTGTCTCGGTTTAGAACTCGAGCACCGTAGTGATGGGATTTTGATCCATCAGTCTGCATATACTCAGAAGGTCCTAAGGCGCTTTAATGAAGATAAAGCGAAGCCTGCGAGTACTCCCATGATCGGCCGTAGTCTTGAGCCCGGAAAAGATCCGTTTCGTCCAAGGGATGAGGACGAAGAACCATTAGAGGCCGAAGTGCCCTATTTAAGTGCAATAGGCGCATTATTGTACTTAGCTCAATGCACAAGACCGGATATCTCATTCGCAGTGAACTTGTTAGCTCGACATAGCTCTGCGCCAACACGCCGCCATTGGATTGGTGTAAAGACCATCTTTCGATACCTAAGAGGTACGATTGATATGGGCCTATTCTATCCCTACAGAGAGAAAAGGAATGACGGAAAGTTGGGATCGGACCCCAAAAGGCAAAATGCCCCTGTCCATGGAATGGCCGCCGGCCATGTTGCCGCCGCCGCTCATGGTGGCTGGCGTCCTCCTATCTCCCTCCATCAAAACGACAATGATGTCTTGATGGGTTTTGCTGATGCAGGGTACCTCTCTGACCCTCACAAAGGTCGCTCCCAAACTGGTTATGTCTTTACCATGGGAAGCACTGCGATATCTTGGAGGTCTACGAAACAGACCCTTGTTGCTACTTCCTCGAATCATGCAGAGATTATTGCTCTACATGAAG
The DNA here is from genome assembly GCF_958449725.1 of Rosa rugosa. Taxonomy (NCBI): domain Eukaryota; kingdom Viridiplantae; phylum Streptophyta; class Magnoliopsida; order Rosales; family Rosaceae; genus Rosa; species Rosa rugosa. The sequence goes on along the minus strand of NC_084826.1, from coordinate 39,266,944 downwards.
CCGTTCGTGAATGTATATGGCTAAGGTTTGTGATTCGACATATTCAAGGAAGTTGTGGTTTGAAGTCTATCACAGATGAACCTACATGCATTTATGAGGATAATGCAGCTTGTATTGAACAAATGAAGTTAGGTTTCATCAAAGGCGACAACACCAAGCATATATCGCCTAAGTTCTTTTATAATCAGCAACAACAATCACTTCTGAAGATTGAAGTGAATCAAATCCGATCAGAGGATAATGTAGCGGTTTCACTAAGTCGTTACCTAAATCCACCTTCGAGAAACATGTGAAGAGCATCGGATTGAGAAAGTTATCCGAACTCCCACGATTGTAGCAATCAGGGGGAGATATCGACATCAGGGGGAGTTATGATGTCTACATGTTCGATCTCGAAGAGTAGAGGACGTGTTGTACTCTTTTTCTCCTCCTCGAGCGTATTTTTTCCCACAGGGTTTTTTCACTCGAGCAAGGTTTTTAACGAGGCAACGGATGAAGCGTCACCACCAAGTTTGAGCGGCACAAGGGGGAGTGTTGAAGGAAAATCAGTTTTATGTGTGCCTTATCAAACTAGGAGTAGCAATAGGAGAGAAGGTTCTAGATTTCCCAATCCTACACGGATTAGTATTCCATGTAACATTAGAACTAGTACTTTGTAAATCCCTATATAAAGGGCTCCTATTCTCAATAATATGATTGACATTCTCCCTACAATTCTCTCTACATTCTCTCTCGAATCTATTTTACTTAAACAGCATGTCGGTTTGGTTTTTTTGGAGAAAGTGGGGACTTTCTCTCAATAGAAAAGATAAGAAAGGGAAATTTTTGGGGTTTTTTAGAAAGAATGGGGATATTAAAACCACAATATTGTTTTAGCTTTGAGGAATATATATTTGTTACAGCTTATCAGGTTTTAATAGAAGTCTATTTCTTATTGTAATTAAGATCCAAATGCAATTTTATTCTTGAGCATATGTGATCTTTTTCTCCTTCCTTTAAGAGATAAGAAAGTTATAACACAACTTGTTTATCACAAATGATGGGAAATAACAGTTTAAAATTGCTTGCCTATCACAATTTTTTTCTTCCTGCTAACTATTAACAATGAATTTTAGAATTTCTAATGCAACATTTACAACACATGCAGTGCGTTCTTTTTCAAATTGGTTACATTTCACAATTTTTTTTCTTTCAGCTAACTACTAACAAGCAATAATATGATAATATTTTCTCTTGCAACATTTACAACACATGTAGTGAGCAAGTATCGACGAGAGAATGAATGGATTAAGGCTCCACCAATGACCATTCTTATATTTTGTATTGAGAGAAAATCTACCTTCTCTCCAAAAAACCAAACTCACATCCTTAGTTTTCCTTCCCTTTCTCTCTTGTCATATCTAGAAGGGGCATATGAGGTTAAAGTTAGTAATTCAAGAGTTCAAACAAAACAATCCATATATGCACTACCTAGGCTTAAAACCTAAAGCTTGATAGTTATTTTAAAATACCATCATCCCAGCAAATCGATTTGCATACCCCACACACAAAGTCTTCGTAAAGTTATTATAATCATGTTGAGCTTCACGATATTATCACTTTGAAATGCTAGGTGCAAGATTTTCAATATTATTCTTCGGAACGATAGGAGTATGTTCCAATATTTGATAAAAATATTGTGGCCATACATGCTTCTTGCTAGAATGACTTTATTAGTAGATTCAGCTGCAACGACTTATTTTAACAACAAACATCTTAAATCCTTTCACCATGGAATGACGAAGAGATAAGTGAGGATCACGTTCCTACTGATAATCACAGTTCATGCCTTCATGGACATGCTCATGGTGGATATGATTCAGTAGTAGTTGATGCAAATTCACCCGAATCAAAGCTGATGAGCTAAAAGATAATTTAGAAAGTAATTTGGCTTTTCTTTTGCTCTTTTAACTTAGTTTCTGTTGAAGGATATCGACATAATGTGTGCCTCTACAAACTAGGGTTTGTTGTAGAGTTGTAATAGGAGTAGTTATAGATTCCCTAATTATGTTTGGACTCTATTACCTTTACGGTACTTTGTAATTCCCTATATATAGGGCTCCTATTATCAATAATACACACAACTATTTCTACACAATTCTATTATCCTACAACACGTTATCAGCACGAGTTCTAACCCTAGCTTCAGAAAAGAAAAGAAAAAAACCTAGAACTTCCTCTCTGCCGCCAACCCAAAACAAAACAAAAAAAAAAAAATCTCCATTCCGGCCTGCCTCAGCCTCACCTCATCTCATCTCACCTCACCGGCCGAACCTGCAAACCCAGCAGCCCAGCCCGGCCGGCCTCCTCCCCAGCGCCCCCGCGCCCAGACGCCTGCGGCTCAGCACACCAGCCTCACCCCAGCAGCCCACTGCAGCCCCTGCTGCCTGCACTGCTTCCTGCGCGCTGCTGCCTCCCTGCCAGCACACCACAGCCTCCCTGCCACTGCGCTGCTCCTGCTGCACGTCCCTGCCAGCCTACCGCGACCCCGCAGCCCGCTCAGCAGCCCTGCAGTACGCTGCGACCCCGAGCACCGCTAAGCAGCCCCGCAACCCCGAGCACCAGTACGCTGCTTCCCTGCACCCATACCACCAGCGAACTGCAGCAGCGACCCACTAGCAGCACCGCCTCCGATTTGCACCACCAGCAGCAGCCCAGTCCGCCTGCAGCCTAGGAGGAAGAAGAACGAACGAAAGAAAGAAGAAGAAGACCGAGAAAAAAAAATAATAAAAAAAAGAGAAGGGCTGGGCCCGAAAAAAAAAAAGAAAAAAAGGGAAAGGGTTGGGCCCGGAAAGAAAAAAAAAAAGGAGAAAGAAGAAAAAAAAAGGGGAAGGGAGAAGGGCAGCCCACCAACTGCCATTTCCGACCAGATTCCAGTGATCTTATTTTAGCTACACGCCTGCATCAACACGCGCGTGTCTTCAAGCCAAGAACAATCACGTAAGTTTTTATAATTAAGGTTGCTGCTTTCTTGTATTTAAATTCCTTTTATTTTCTGCAAATATTGGAATATATGTTGCCAAATGAGTTTGATATTTAACAAAGCGGAATTGTGGGGATTCACGCTTAACGAACTAAGAGTGTTCATAATTAAACGAACTAAGAGTGTTCGTGTGAACTAAGAGCGTTCACAATGCTTGGACTAAGAGCGTCCGTAAGCATCAAATTGTGACCATATTAAAACATCATTGTTTGGTCTAATCCAAAAGAGATTCTTGGAAATTGATTTCTTGGTAGCATAGCTCGGAAATCTTATTATTTAGTTTTCGTGGAAGTTTAGCTCCGAAACTAATATATTTTCTCTTCTTATTTTCAGGATGTCGAATGAACCTAGACTCGACTTTCCCATGCTTGACTCAACAGGCTCAGATTACCACAGTTGGGTAACCGATGTTGAGAACCATCTCACTTCAAAGGGAATATTACCCATAATCCAGGCACCTAACCCGGATCTTGTGTTCATCAGAACATCTGCAAAGAATGCTCAAGCAGTTATCTTGATGCGACGTCATATGGACAAAGCACTCAGATTGGAGTATATGTCGATCAAGGATGCAAGAGAGCTATGGGTAGCGCTAGAAGAGCGTTTTGGCAATGTCCAAGATTCCCTCCTCCCTGACTTGAAAGTTCAATGGAACAATCTGCGCTTTGCTGACTTCAAGTCTGTTGCTGAATATAATTCAGAGGCTCTTCGCTTACAATCCATGTTGCGATTCTGTGGACAACCTGTCACAGAGCAAGAGCTAATTGAGAAAACTCTCTCCACCTTCCCCGTCTCAGCCATTGTGGTATCAAAGCAATACCGTACTGAGGTTAATGCTGGACGGATCACGAGGTTTCATCAGCTTATCAATATCATATCTGTAGCTGAGAAACATGATAACATACTCGTGAGAAATTATAATTCAAGGCCCATTGGAACTAAGAGCGTTCATGAGGCGAATTATAATGCACCCAAAAGAGGGCGCAAGGAGCGAAACCCTAATGAGGGACATGAAGGACGTATGGGTCCATATAACCGCCCTAATAAGGAAGGAAACCGCAAGTTTGGTGCGGATACACGTGGTGGCAATGTCACACGTGGGGGAGATGGTCGTGGTCGTGGTCATGGTGGTTGCGCCATGGCTCGTGGTGGAGGTACCATGGGTCGTGGTGGTGGCACCAACCCTCCTAGGGAACGCCCACAACGTGCACAACGTGCACCTCAATTAAAGGGAGGCAACCGCAATGATGAGTGTCATCGATGTGGATCAATTGAGCATTGGTTCAAGCAATGCAAGGCAAGTGAGGAACTAGCTGCAAGATACAGGGCATATAGGGACCTGAGAGAGCAAGAAGTGTACCTTGCAGAAGAAGAAGAAGATGGTGGAGATGTCAATCTCACCATAGAGGACTTCAAAGCTGAAGATGAAGTGCACATGGATGCAACAGACTTTGATTAGATTAGTCCTTTTTATTTTTCCAAGAACTTTTGTAATGGCAATTTGCCTTAGTCAATAAATGACAATTGTATTAACTCTTTCTTATGTGGCGGACCCAATAAAATGTGATGTCTAGGAAAGTCATTGAGATTATTGGTACTTAAGAGAGCCTCGCTCCACCAACATCTCTCTCTACTTCCCTGGTCATATTTGATTGGAGTTACCAAACGGATAGAGTGACTACAATGTGTCTTACTTTGATTTTATTTTGGATTAGACTTTGGAAACTTTGATGTAATCATTGGCTATTAATAAAGTGTCAATTCTTTTACTTAATGTCTTGGACATACATTAATTCGAACTTTATTATATAAGAGCCAATGTTTTTCATGTGGAAACACATTATGAGAATGGACAGAGTTCCTTTGCATCACCTCTAATGACTACGAACGTAAACGAGTATTAGAGAAACTTATGTGTCGCTCTAGTGGGTTGTATGCAACCACTATTTGAGTTATTGAATCCAACTATGTCATGAGAGACGACTTATGGGATTTTGGCACATATAGGCTTTGACATGATGATCCGTGTATTAAAGACTTTACACAGACATCCATTTTCAGAACGAAGAAAAGTAAGAACCAAGAATTGGTTCGAGGAGCTGCACATGCGCCTCATGGCGTCATGATTGTGCAAAGACAGGCCATACATGGCCAGTGCCGCCTACCCCCTGCGGCAAATACATGGCATTGACGCCATAAACTCCTCTCTCTACTTCTCAAGTCTATTGTGACATTATGGCTTAACCAAAACCTTCATTGGTTGATTATAAAGCCCATGTTTCGTTCTGTAAAGCCTGTTATTTAGGATTGAGACCATCCTATGCAAAGGAGATTGAGGAAATAATTCCATTCTTACAAAGAATCCAAGGGAATTCTATGGATTTGATCAACCAACTTGCGGACCATATAGATGTTTTATGGTGTTGGTTGATACGCAAACACGCTGGTCACGTGTTGTGCCATTATCCACTCGTAATGCTGCTTATACTACACTCCTAGCACATAACATATGGCTACGGGCTCACTACCCAGATCATCCCATTCAGTCAATTTGACCTGATAATGTTAGAGAGTTTACATCGACAGTTTTCGATGACTATTGCATATCATTGGGTATTGATATCAAGTATCATATTCCCATGTACACACCCAATTGATCTCGCGGAAAAGCCACCATTAAACGACTACAATGGTAGCCCGGACATTGGTAATGCGCACCAATATTTCCGCTTGGGTTATGCAATATCGCATGCAGCTATGCTAATTCGTCTACGACTCATAGCAGCCACTCAACTTTTATTTGCGTTACAGCTAGTGACTGGGTTCGAGTCTAATATCTCGTATTTATGCATATTTGAGTGTGCGGTTCATGTGCCAATTGCGCCGCCACAGCGCATCAACATGAGTCATTGCAACGAATGCATATATATATATATATATTTGTTGGACATGAGTCTCCAACTGTAAGTCCGCTATGTAGAACCCTTGACAGGCGATCTCTATTTCGCTGGATTTGCGAATTGTCACTTTGATGAGACAGTCTTCCCGTCGTTAGGGGGAGATTAGAACGTCAATGTTCAACAGGAACGACAGGAATTGTCGTGGTCTGTCCCCACTATGTCTCATCTTGATCCCCTAAAAGTGACGAGATCACATATACTTGCTGCAAACATGCCTGCAAGGATTGATGTCCCCACAAGAGGACATGGTGCCACCCAGAGAAGATGGGTACTGCACCACTACCATGGATGGTAATATGGTGACGCCACAAGGTGGCATAATGGCGTCATAGGCCATGGGTTCCGCTAGAGAGCGTAGGAGACCCATAGGTTCGATGGATTCTCTTCCTAAGAAGAGAGCGAGTTTGGCACAACTTGATCCATTGATCATTGATACTCAAAATCCATCTCATGAGAATATTTTGGATTGTGGTTATGTCCAAGAGACATCGTTGGGGGACGCCTCAATGTTAGAACCAATTCCTGAGAATATAGAGATCTCTACGAACTACACTAGTGTACATGAGGACGTGGAATTATTGAGACCAATGACATCGAACCTTACTCCGTTGAAGAATGCCAACGTAGAGAAAATTGGCCTAAATGGAAAGATGCGATCCAGGTTGAATTGGATTCACTAACGAAGAGGAAGGATTTCGGGCCTGAGATGCCAACACCTCCTAACATAAAACCTGTTGACATTAATAGGTCTTCGTTAGATAGCGTGATGAGAGAAAGAGATGGCAATCTCGCCTTATGGCGCAAGGTTTCTCACAACGCCCTGGAATCGACTACGAGAAGACATATTCTCTCGTAATGGATGTCATTGCACTCCACTACCTTGTCAGTTTGGTAGTTTCCAAATAACTGAACATGCAGCTTACGAATGTGATCACTACGTATTTCTATGGGGATCTAGATACGGAATATAATGAAGGTTCTTGTGGACTTTGTTTACCCAAGTCAAGTGGCTCTAGACCACGGAGCGCATTTGCAACGAGGTTGAAATGCTCACTAAAATGACTACTTGATTGGGAAGGGATATGATGAACTATGCCCACGCGTTTCCATGACAAGTTCCGGATTTGCAATTGTCGCGGTTTATGTTGATAAACATAATTGGAACCCTTGTGAGTTAAGGAAAACCGCTGAACACCTGAAATCCGAGTTTGAGGGGAAGGACCTTGGGAGAACACGGTTTTGTATACCGTGTCAATAGATGCTTAGACATTTTTGATAAAGTCAAAGATGCACCATGGTCGTCCGTAGTCTTGGCCCTAAAATGGATCCGTTTCGTCCCAGGGATGATGACGAAGACGTGTTAATAGCAGGAATGCTTACTCATGTACAATAGGCGCATTATTGTACTTAGCACAATACAAGACCGGACACCTCAATTGTTATGAACTTGTTGGCTAGATGTAGCCATGCGCCAACGCAACGCCATTGGACTGGTATAAAAACAATCTTTCAATACTTGAGATGTACGATTGATATGGGCTTGTTCTATCCCTACAGAGAAAAGAGATGACGGAAGTGTGGGATCGGACCCCACAAGGCAAAATGCCACCTTCCGTGCTCCTCATCCCCTCCATCAAAATGACAACAAGCACTTCTAAATATTGAAGTGAACCATATCCAATCAGAGGATAATGTAGCGGACTTATTTACTAAGTCGTTACCAAAATCCACCTTCGAGAAACATGTGAAGAGCATCGGATTGAGAAAGTTATCCGAACTCCCATGATTGTAGCAATCAGGGGGAGATATTGACATCAGGGGGAGGCATGATGTCTACATGTTCGATCTCGAAGAGTGAAGGACGTGTTGTGCTCTTTTTGTCCTTCGACCAGGGTTATTTTTGTCCCACAGGGTTTTTGTTACCTGGCAAGGTTTTTAACGAGGCAACAATCAAAGCGTCATCACCAAGTTTGAGCGGCACAAGGGGGAGTGTTGAAGGATATCGACATAATGTGTGCCTCTACAAACTAGGGTTTGTTGTAGAGTTGTAATAGGAGTAGTTATAGATTCCCTAATTATGTTTGGACTCTATTACCTTTACGGTACTTTGTAATTCCCTATATATAGGGCTCCTATTATCAATAATACACACAACTATTTCTACACAATTCTATTATCCTACAACAGTTTCTTAATAGTAAGACTATTAATTTTTTTATTTAATTGTGATATTTGATGTTTATTGATTTGAAGTTATAGCTCTTGGAAATAAGCATAGTGTTTCACTTGGTGATAATTGGGATTAACTTGGGTGCTTCAGAAAACTATAAAATAGTAAGGCCTCTTTTAGTGGCTTTGTCCATCTATTAACTTTTGAAGGAACCAAATTTGGTTGGTGCGGATGTCAGGTAAATTTTTCCCGTGGCCAAATTGCAGCATCTATATTTTTGTTTCTTTTTGATTGCTTGATTACCCATCATTATTTCTATCATACTTGAATGACCTGAGTTTCATGTTTAAATCAGTCAACAATTTACTAATAATAGGCTAGTATGAATTTAACGGTGGTGTAAGTTATGTGAATGAATCCAGTTAATTTTGTTTGTTAAGACTGAAAGTAACTTTTATTTATTTATGTAACTGTACTTTATGCGTAGCACGGGAGAAAATGAAAACTTGGAGTGAAAATGAAGTGACATTCTATTTTTTTTAACATGTGCACGTACACGGTTACATGTTGCTAAATCTTATGCTATGCTTGTGTTTCGTCACGGTGTACTTAAATAACAATTTGCTTAAGTATTGTTATTTAAGTACACCATGATGAAACACAAGCATATCATAAGTATTGTAGGCGAGAGAGGCTAAAACACTGACTACAATAATTGTGCAATTCTCTGGTTTGAATTGCAATTGGTATTGCTTTTGTCATACACTTCAATTGTGTTCTTATACTGCTTTTATTATACATACACACATAAATAGGTTATGATTAAGTAAAAAGATTAAGTAGATCGACTATGGTTTTAGTTAGTCTCCCATCTTGTATGTTATGTTGTTAAAACAGTGCTACATGTGATGTTGTCTGAAATTTTAACATGTTACGTGTTCATAAGACAGTTTGATGTTGCAGTATAAAACAATCAGGGAAGCATGCATATCCCAACGTGTAAGATGGTTAATTGCACCAATGAGAATTGCAAACATAGATAATAAGAGTACCCTTTGATTATTCAAAAAAAAAAAAAAAGAGTACCCTTTGAATGATCAATAATTACCTTGGAGTTTCGAGTGTGTATCAAGGGAGTAGCTATATGGAAAACAAACTCATTCATTAATTGCCTGCTTAAACGTAACCAAATTATAGAAGTCAGCTACAAACAACAGTTTTTCATCATAATCAAGAAGGCTCCTTAGAAGTCTTACTTTCGAAAATATTATCTATAAAAATATTTCACACAAAAACTAAGTAAATAAATAAAAACATGTATATATGATTACAGTATAAGCTAGAAACACAGACAGATCGAGAAGAAATATATCATAGAGTACCCAAGTACCGGATCTCATCAGAACTCTGAGGTTAACCTTGCTTGGGCGAGAATAGTACTAGGATAAGTGAACTCCAGGGAAGACCTCATGTTGTAGCACTAGGATGAGTACCCAAGTTTCAGACTGTTGCATGAACAGTGTACTCCTCCTCTAAGAGCTTCTTGACAAACCAAGAGGCTATGTAACCTGAGTGTCTTGTAACATAAACCTTGTAGCCATTATTTCCCCCTTAAAAACTCTCTGAGATCTAACTTTCTCTTGTCCTTTAATGGCTTTAATTATCTCATCTGCATCAAAACTGTTCCTTGCTACCATCCTAGAGTAGAAGACCCTCCAAATATAATCTGATGCACTCATTTCAATAAATAATGTCCATCCTATTGAGAAGAAAAATACGTAGCTGCAAGGGTGCAATAAACAAACAAAAGTGTGCAAACACATACCATGACTACAGCAATATCAGAATCGTGGGATTTGTTTTGACCAAATTTTACAATGCATGAAAACTCTTTCCCTTACTTGTTATGAGGGATAAGGTGAGTAATTAAAGAGTCAATTTTGCGGTAGAGTATTCAACAACAAGTGCTCGAGTGAAGTTAAACATTTGTGAGATATATGAATGATGAAAAGCCAAAATTAACAAAAGAGGCCCAAAATAATCAAATAAGGATATAAAAACATATCGAACTGTAGAATAACATGTTGTCCGTCTAATAATATTGTTTTTGGGTTATTTGCTAATTTACTATATATAAAACGTCGGTTAACTGGCCGTTTCACTGTTTATAAGCCGAGCCGAGCCGAGCCAAGCCGATTCTTATTTACACCGACAAGGCCCATCTACAAATCTTCTCATCCTGTATCTAGAAATGTCGATACTTTTATTTCCACCGACCAATTTCCACCGACAAGAGCCTTCTCTCTACAAATCTAGAAGCCTCTGTTACACCGACAGAAGGCTCTATATATACCGAACTTAGCTGACAATTTCGGGTTGCCACAGAAAGTCCAGAAACCCGTCAAGCAGAAAAAGGAGAGAGAGAGAGAGAGAGAGAGAGAGAAAGAGAGGGATTCAGGAAAGGGGATTCTCACCTCATCATCTCAGCGGTTAGTTCTTTCTGAGCCGATTTGCCTTCTTATTTCTGGGCTGTGATTATGAGTTTTCGATTTGATCTGTTGTTGTTTACAATCTTGATAGAGTGAAAGGGAGAGAGTGCTGTTCGATCCTTTATTGTTGCTCTATGTAAATGTTGTTGTTTCTGTTCGTTTTGGCTTTTTAGGAGTAATCGATCAAAGACTATTGGATTAGAAGGTGGATTAGAAGGTAGTTTAGTTGATTTGATTAGTGTGCTTGATTTCGTTGTCATTTTGTTTGATTTTATGCATTTCTTTCTGAAAATGATTGATGCAAGATTGGTTTCCATTTAGTTCTGTTTTAGCTTCCTCAAGTGAAAAAAGAGAAGTGTTTAAAGGGACATCTGTATCAATTTTGGTGCTATATGATGATCATGATGACGAAGTATGGGGATGTAATGGTGGGATCATCGCTGTTTTTATTTGGACTCAGTGAGTCCATCACCCCACATCTCTTCTCATAGTCTTATTCCCAGAATTTCTATGTTGGGCTGCTATTACTGTGTATCATATATATATATATATATATATATATATAGACACGCACTAAAAATTTTGTGCCATATCTGCATTTTAGATATTTCTGCTCAAGTTTGTATTATACTTCAAACTAAGAACACTGAAGCATATTTCAAGTGATTTATTTGTTTGAAGATTTGTGTTTCAGGTGTGGGTTATTTGTTTTCTTGCATGTTTATGGGTAATGTCTGAAGTAAAGAAGTAAATTGAGCAAACTTTGTAAATTGAGGAAACTTTGTTTATGGGTAGTTTGTTCATTTTGGGTTTGATTGGCAGATTCTTTCTTTGCTATTTGAACGATCCCACCACAACCACCACTGAAGCTTTCCCGTTTCTCAATTCTGAAAAAAAGTACTCCCTCCATACTCGACTCATATTTCAATCCAATTTTAATCAATATCAATTTCAGTTTTTTTTCTTTTTCATTAGATTGTATATTTTCTGTCGTGCTTTAACCAATTTTACCTTCATTTAAGGCGAAACATGATAGTATTGATCACGTTAACCACTGAAATTTTTGATTAAGATGTTGGTTTAGTTTTCACCTCAATGTATAAGTTTCAGTTACCCAATGTTATATTCGTTTCATTAGACTACAAGGGGTTCTGTTTCAGTTCTATTCATGACATATCAACTAGATTCTCTGATACCTCTCTGAAGGTTATTTGTCAACTAAGTTTTGGTAGTAAACTATATATATACATATAGTAAGCTGCCCAATATATTTCTTCAATTGAATATCAATTGGATTTAATGTATGCAGATTAGGTAGAGCATTTGAGGTGTTGTCAATTGTGAAGTTGCTGCTACCGACATTCCAATATCATCTTTTTCAGGTTGGTTGTCTATATTTATATGTATAAGTTTGAAGTCAAGGCAATAATGATAAAAGGATTCTTATGTCTTTAGTTTAATCCTAGATCAATTGTACATGGGATTAATTATTTAGAATAATTGAAACAAGATGAAAAAAGCTGCTTAGGTATAATGCAAAGTGAAAATTGTTTGGACTTCAATCTAATAGTAGACATCAGGTATGGCATAAACATTGAAGATGCTTACTTTATCAGTTTGGTTATAAACTGCAACATATGCACTCTTATTATTTAGCATATTTACATGTTGCTTATCATGTGCTAATTTTTGGGAAAGCATTAGAGATTCTCTGATACCTCTATGAAGTTTATTTGTGAACTGAGTTTTTGATTTTGATCTTTGCTTTTTAAATTTAGATCAATGATCTTACAAGTTCATAACAAAATGCATTGAAAACAGTGATGTCAACAGAAAGTGGAAAGAAGAGCAAATTTTTAGGAGGCGATAATAGCAGTCAAAAGAGAGGACAAAGAATGCTTAATGATCAGAATCTGACTACTCTTTCTAACAAGACCATGGATTGTAGAAGAAAATCAAGAAGATGGAGAGAAGGTAACTATGTATTATTAACTTTACAACATTTGTGTACATTAGTAATTATTGTGTACATGAGTATTTTCATAGAATTTCTTTTAGTGTCCATAGCTTTAAAATAGTTGACATTATTAGAACTTTTGTTTGCAGTATCTGAGACATTGATCATCCAAGAGAATCAGAGTCAGACTTGCAGCAGCAATGATCAAAATGGTAATACATTTTGACCAAGAATCATCTCTTACTTCCAGCTAGAATCATGTACAACTTCATTGATAAATGATTGTCCTTTGAATACAGGGATGTCAACAAACAGTGGAAAAAGGAAACTAAGAAGAGTGTCAGAAAGTGATCTTGCTAATATGAGCATGGATTGTCGAAGAAAATCAAGAAGGTGGAGAGAAGGTAACCATATATTATTAACTTTAAATTGTTACTATAGATGAGTTACTTTCATAAAGTTCCTTTTGTAGTCATCTGTTGTATTCTCTTATTTAACATAGTTGATATCATTAAAATTTTGTTTGCAGCATCTAAGCCAGTGCTAATAGAAAAGAATCCGACTTCCGAGAGTAATGATGAAAATGGCGATGCATCTAACTATTGTGGTCAAGGAAGTAGAAATGATCAACAAAATTCTGACGTGCTTCCCCATGAAAATTCAGATGCTTATAGTACATATATGATAGGTAAGTGTAATAATGTTGGATACTTCTTAATAATGATCATTGAATTTTATGAATCATTCTTTTTTCTACAGTTAATAATCATGACAAATACTTGACAAAAGAAAAATTCTGGTGGCAGGGCTGATTGTGAAATATGAGGACTCTGGAGACAACGTCTGTAATTGTACTTATTGCGGTGCATACTTTTGGCACGAAGAAGCTATAAAACAATCATCTATAAATGCGCAACTCATATATACAAATTGCTGTAAGAAAGGACAGATTAAGCTTCCACAACCTAGACCAACTCCTAATTTTCTTAGAACATTATTGAATGACAAAAATTTTAAAGAAAATATTCGAGTTTATAATTCAATGTTCTGTTTCACGTCAATGGGAGCAAAAATTGATCATAAAATAAATACTGGATCAGGTCCTTACATATTCAAAATCAATGGACAAGTACATCATTTAATGGGTTCTGTGTTGCCTTTTGAAGGTGAGTCTCCTAAATATGCTCAATTATATGTATATGATACTAGAAATGAAATTGCAAATCGTATTAATGCTATTGACCCTGCTCTTGTTAATCAAAATATTAGATCAGATATCGTTGAAGGACTTATTAAGATGTTCGATGAAATTAATGAATTAGCAAAACAATTTCGCATTATGAGAGATAAATTTGAAAACCGTTCTTTACCTTCATTTAAAATGAGCATACTTGATCGCCGCTCTATCGATGATAAACAATATGAAAAGCCAGTGAATGATGAAATTGGTGGTTTAATTGTCGGTGATATTGGCGAATATAATTCAAATAAAGATATAATTATTGAATCAAATAGTGGATCCTTACAACGAGTTTCTAAAATACATCCGAAATATATGTCATTGCAATATCCAATTCTTTTTCCATACGGTGAAGATGGATATACACCAGATTTACAAATGGAACAAATAGGAAAAAATCGTGCGCAAAAAAGAGAGAAGATGTCAATGCGAAGTTATATTGCATATCAAATACAAGATAGAAATTATGAAACAAATACTTTATTACAAGGTGGACGATTATTTCAGCAATTCTTAGTAGATTCATATGCAACTGTTGAAGAATATCGTTTAGATTGGATCAGAAAAAAAAAAAAAAAATCTTAGAACAGAGATTTATAAAGATCTTTATACTGCAGCGTCAGCTGGAATTAATAAAGGTTATGACTTAGGACAAAGAATTATTTTACCAAGCTCTCATACTGGAAGTCCTAGAGATATGATCAATAATTATCATGATGCTATGGCAATTTGCAGACAATATGGAAATCCTGATTTATTCATTACTTTTACTTGCAATGTTAAGTGGAGAGAAATATCAAGATATTTTGAAAAAAATCCTACATGTAGAGTTGAAGATAGACCTGATATAATTTCAAGAATTTTTAAAATAAAATTACAAAATATGATTGCTTATATCAAGTCGGGAGAACCTTTCGGAGAAGTTGAAGCAGGTAAGTTTCAACACATTATTATATTATATTATTTTGTTTGTTGTTTTTTGTTGTATAAATTTTGAAAATATTGAAAACTGATAACAATTTCTTTTATATTGTATTATTTTGTTTATTGTTTTTTGTTGTATAAATTTTGAAAATATCTAAAACTAACTGATAACAATTTCTTTTTAAATACAGATGTTTCTACAATAGAATTTCAAAAAAGAGGACTTCCCCATGCTCATATGTTATTTTGGTTGAAAAAACATTACAAATGTTACACAGCAGATGATATAGATTCGATTATTTCAGCAGAATTACCGGATAAAAATGCAAATCCAGAACTTTTTGAAATTGTTAGTCAATTTATGATTTATGGACCTTGCGGACAAATAAATTTAGGCTCTCCATGCATGAGAGATGGAAAATGTTCTAAATTTTTTCCAAAACCATATAATACAAAAACTGTGTTTGAAGCAGGTTTACCTACAACTTATAGACGTCGTGATGACCATACAAAATATGTGATAAAAAAATGGTATACATATAGGTAATAATTTTGTCGTACCTTATAATTCACATTTATTATTAAAATATAATGCTCACATTAACGTTGAATCATGCTCTCAATCTATGTTAATTAAATATTTATTTAAATATATTAATAAAGGACCAGATCGAGTTCCAGCTTTACTACATGAAGATTGTAATGATGAAATTCAAACTTATCTTAATTGTCGTTATTTAACTCCTCATGAATCTGTCTAGAGATTATTTGAATATGCAATTCACCATCGACATCCTGCTGTTCAGCATTTACAAATTCATATGCCTTTAGAACAAAATGTTATTTTTAATGAATTTCAATCTCTTGAATCAATAATTAAATATAAAAGTACAGAAGATACTATGCTTACTGCATGGTTCAAAGCTAATACAATATATCCAGAGGCGCGTCGATTAACTTATGTAGAATTTCCAACTAAATTCATTTGGCATAATGACAAAAAATATTGGGCACCGAGAAAACAATGTCAAACAATCGGTCGACTAAGATATATACATCCTACATTCGGTGAATTATATTTTATGAGAATGTTATTAAATGTTCAAAAAGGTTGCTGCGATTTTAATTCAATAAAAACAATTAATGGTATTGTACATTCTACTTATCAAGAAGCATGCCAATCTTTAGGTTTGTTAGGTGATGATAAAGAATGGATTGAGGCATTAACAAATTCCTCACCTATAGCAACAGCATCTGAAATGCGTCAACTTTTTGTGACAATAATCTTATTTTGTGATGTTGCAAATCCTAAAATGTTATTAGAATCACATTGGTTCAACATGTGTGATGATATTTTATATAAAGCTAGAAGTGAAATCGGGAACCCAAATCTAAACTTACCTGAGTCTGAACAAAAAAACAAGTTGTTATTTGAGTTAGAACAAATATTTAATCAATCATCAAGCTCTTTAAAAGATCATCAATTACCAATGCCTGATACAGATGGAATGCTACAATTAAGTAACAAATTATTACAAGAAGAGTTAGATTATGATTGTTTCGAATTAAAACGTCATCACATGAATTTAGTTACTCAATTAAATACATGTCAAAGAATTGTTTATGATGAAGTTTTTTTTTTGAAGGGAAAGACGACAAACTATATTAAGTGAAACTGAGAAGTACATGGAGCGATGCATTTGCATCGAGAGAAAAACAATAAAGCATAACAAGATGCACAGACGCATCTATAAAGTAGGAAAGCAATAAAAGATAGCAAGACGCACAGACGCATCTAAAATGAAAGGTAACCATGTGACTTGATGACGAACGCCATCGCTGCACTGCATATGTCACGAGAGCAGTGAAAATATAGTAGTAACCGTAACTGTAACTGTAACCAGTGATATGATCACCTAGGAGAGGTAATTCTGTAACCAGTGATGAAGTTATTAAAGCAATTGAAGAAAAAACATGTAATACTTTTTTTGTTCATGGTCACGGAGGAACCGGTAAAACTTTTTTATGGCATACAATAATAAGCAAATTAAGATCTGAAGGAAAAATTGTTCTAGCTGTTGCTTCATCAGGAATTGCTTCAATATTACTTCCAAATGGTAGAACAGCTCATTCTAGATTTAAAATACCTCTTACAGTAAATAATTTATCAATATGTCCAATAAAAAAAGGCACTGATCTTGCAAAACTAATTGATAAAACAGAATTAATTATTTGGGATGAAGCTCCAATGTGTCACAAATGTTGTTTTGAATCATTAGATAAATGTTTACGCGATATTTTAACAAAGCCAAATAATACAGAAATTGATAAACCATTTGGTGGTAAACCTATTTTATTAGGTGGAGATTTTAGACAAATTGTACCTGTTATTGCAGGAGGAACTAAAGAAGAAGTAATTGAAGCTTCATTAAATTACTCATATCTTTGGCAATCATTTAAAATATTTCATTTAACAGAAAATATGAGATTATCAACAAAAAATTTAACTAATGAAGATAAAAAAACTATTTCGGCTTTTGCAAATTGGTTATTACAAATTGGAGAAGGTAAAATACAATCAATTAACTATGAAAATGATAGAGATTCATCTTGGATTGAAATCCCAAATAATTTACTTATCCATAATTATACAGATCCAATAGAAGCAATTTTTTCTGCAACATATTCAAATTTTAGCACTAATTACAACAAATTTGGTTATTTAAGGGAACGCGCAATAGTTACACCACGAAATGTTGTAGTACGTGATATAAATGATTATGCTATAAGTTTATTACCAGGTGACACGACGACTTATCTGAGTTCAGACACTATTTCATCTAATTCCAAAAGCAATGAAAATATCGATCTTTTATATCCTATAGAATTCTTAAATAAACTTGAATTTACTGGATTACCATCACATAAATTGACACTAAAAGTTGGAATGCCAATTATGTTATTAAGAAATTTAAATCAAGTATCCGGTTTATGTAATGGAACAAGATTAATAGTTACAAATTTATTTGATCGATTAATAGAAGCAAAAATATTGACAGGAAATAATATAGGTAAAAAAATTTTAATACCTAGAATTGTACTTACAGCGACTGAAAACAAATGGCCATTCATTTTTAAAAGACGTCAATTTCCAATTAGACCATGTTATGCCATGACAATCAACAAAAGTCAAGGTCAATCACTAAATCAAGTTGGTATATATATAAGAGGTCAGGAGTTCGAGCCCCATCAAGGGTGGGAATGGGGTGGGGTTTTTTTTTTAAAAAAAAAAAAAAAAAAAAGTTGGTATATATTTGCCTGAACCTGTTTTTACTCACGGACAATTATATGTTGCACTTTCAAGAGTTACATCAATAAATGGTTTAAAAATTTTGATAAATAATAGCAATGATATACCAAACAAATATGCTAAAAATATTGTCTATAAAGATGTTTTACGAAATTTGTAAATTGAAATATATACGTTGCATTGGATATTGATACAAGATCGAAAAAAATGCATTGGATGGATGCTCAGCCATCGAGAAGGAAAGACGCTTTCAAAGGCGAAAGACCTTAGGGAGATACCTTTTGTGATCCATGGAAAGTCTGTTGGCGATCCCTTTGTTGCAACTAGCCATGAGTATGATACATCTCTGAAGCAATATAGTATGCAAATAGGGGATTAGCATTTTTCACTAAGTTATCTGTAAATTTAGTCCTTAAATATTATCGTTGTAGTTCTAAAACCCGCAGCAAAGCGCGGGTTCAATTTCTAGTGCATACAAATTGTTAGTCGTTAATGCAACATCTTAATCTGGTTATAACTTTGAGTGTGGTCAAGACCATAAAAAGATTGAATGCACCCCATGCACACGTATCTAATTTTCTTGTTACCTATCCACCTACCTAGAATGAATTTCTAGTATCGTTGCAACACCGACTACTTGGCAACGGCGACACCAGTATTTCGGTTCTCCACGCTCCCTCTGGAGTGGTAGGGGAGCTTCAACTACTTTGATTCAATACAAGCACACCGATATGATGATTCACTATGTGTCGGAACTCAGAAAGCTCAAATTGATTATGTAGTACCATCTATTGCAGCGACTTCACCAGAGTCAATTCAACTCAAGACACCTACGAGCTATGCTAGCTCAGTTCTACCACCACTGGAGCTTGTTTATCCAACGCGATGATGGAAGAATTCACTCTGGATGAAAGTGATTACACAATCACCAGAGGTAAAATTGGCCCAAATATTTCTTTCTCTGAACGTATTAAAGCTATGCTTGATTTAGAATAGAATTATGTGGTGATTGTGAAGGCATATGGGTAACCCTAACTCTGACGATGCATATGAATCCATGAGGATAGAGCTGACCTGTAAGTGGACACTTAGGGCTCGTTTGGTTCGCAAAATTGAGGACTCAGGAAAGGAAAGTCATTACTTTCCTTTGTTTGGTAACCACAAAGTCCGGAAATGCTTTCCTAACATAGGGGAAAGTTGGGGGTAAACTCATTCCACTCAAACCCCATGAGATTGATTTAGAATAGAATTATGTGGTGATTGTGAAGGTATATGGGTAACCCTAGCTCTGACGATGCATATGAATCCATGAGGATAGAGCTGACCTGTAAGTGGACACTTAGGGCTCGTTTGGTTCGCAAAATTGAGGACTTAGGAAAGGAAAATTACTTTCCTTTGTTTGGTAACCACAAAGTCCGGAAATGCTTTCCTAACATAGGGGAAAGTTGGGGGTAAACTCATTCCACTCAAACCCCATGAGATTGATTTTCCCATCCCATTTTCCAGCATTAATTACAAATATTTTGGACAACAATACCCCTGCCCAAATACGCTATTGCCAAATTTACCCATTGGAATGTCTTCGAATTCTGAGCCTCTTTCACGCTCACGCATTCGCGCCTCAATTTCGCGCCCTCTATTTCGTGCCTCTTTCATCACTTACACACTCACGCATTCCAAAAGTTTTTTATCAGAGGAGACGAACTGAATTATCTTCACTCACAAAGAAGTCATCTGTTCTCATTAGTCTCGCACAATAACTTTCATTCAGGTATGTATGATATATAAATCCATTACCTATTTTTTTTGTGATTGGGTATATGATTTGTTTCTTCGTCTTCTTCAGCTTTCATTCGGCCCACTCTTCCTCTGTGTTAATGTCTAAAAAGTTCAGCGGTAGCTAAACCTTTGTTAACGTTGATCCGGTGGGCGGATCGATACTTGTGATGTTCTCAAAGCTTCCGCTACCTGTCAAGTAAAATACAAAGGGCGTCAGAGGGAGACCGCGCTGAGCGGTCTTCAACTTTCTGATGCCTAAGTTAGTCAATGTATTTATGTTGACAAAGTAACAGTAGGTAAGTATTAAATGCGTAATTAATGAGGAGAGAAGAGAGAACCTTTTATAGGTGAGGAGAGAGTCGAGTTTCTCCATGTTTTCGATGTGGGACTGATGTGCTTCAGTCCCCAGCTTCTGAAGCTTCTGCCGCTTTCTTGGCGCGGCGCGTGGCGGCGCGTCAGCGGTGATCTGGGGGTGATCCGGGGCTCAGGCGGTAGCCCGCCTGGCTGTGTTTCCGTAGGTCACACCTTTGGTGGGAGTTGGTACCGCTGTCGCTAGCATGAGCGTGGCTCATTATAGCTAATTATGCTTGCAAATGCGTATTTACGTACAAGTCCCCCAAGTCCCCAGTCAAAGAGGGCAATCTTGGTTGGGGAGTTGCCTAGCGGTCCGAAGCGTTGCTTCCGCCAGTCTTGCAAAAGCATAATTAGCGTCAGTGCGTTGTCGACCATGGACTTACTGAGCAAACGCTTTATACCCTTCCGGGTGGGCCCCTGCTAGGCCCCCCAGGGAGTCCCCCACTCCCCGGCTAAGATAGACTTTTTTTGGCCGGTGTATTGTTTGTTGAGGGGAGCTGCGCTGAGCAGAGGGTGTTGGGTAGCGAACCCAATCTTTGATACCCAAGTGGCGGGGATCATGCGTGCCTGATCAGGGCCGTCGAAGACTGTTGATACGTCCCCGCTGTCCCGGAGGACCTTGGTTTGACTGCAACGCCGCGCGGCGGTCGTTGTCAAAGTGAGGCGTTACCTCGGGAATCGCCGTTGGCGGAAGTCCCCCCCCGTTGTTAGTAAGCGGTCCGCTGTGTGGCGGGATCCTGGCGATGGTCCAGTGAATGGAGTTGTAGTTAGTGACGGCCTCGTTTGCGAGGTTTTTATGAGCGGGAAATTTCTCTAGCGGAGTTTCGCTTAGCGGAGATTATCTCGCTCGCAAGATGAAAAAGAGAGAAGTTGCGCTTAGCGGAGTTGCGCTTAGCGGAAGCTGTCGCTTGCAAGATGAAAGGGGAGAAGTTCTGCTAGCGGAGTTGCGCTTAGCGGAAGCTGTCTCGCTTGCAAGATGAAAGGGGAGAAGTTCCGCTAGCAGAGTTGCGCTTAGCGGAAGCTGTCTCTCTTGCAAGATGAAAGGGGAGAAGTTCCGCTAGCAGAGTTGCGCTTAGCGAAAGCTATCTCGCTTGTAAGATGAAAGGGGAGAAGTTCCGCTAGAGGAGTTGCGCTTAGCGGAAGCTATCTCGCTTGCAAGATGAAAGGGGAGAAGTTCCGCTAGCGGAGTTGCGCTTAGCGGAAGCTATCTCGCTTTGGTAGTCAGTATTCTTGCCTTGTGGAATATTACCTCGTACAGACGCTTCGTCTGAAGGCGTTCGACACGTGGCTAACATGTATTGGGTTAGCGTGTGGAATAACGTCTGTTCAGCACGCCCGTCTCTTCGCCATAAATGCGGGTAATTATTGATTTGGTAACCGAGGCGTCGTCTCGGTTAATCCGGAGAGTAAGTGCGATTGAGGGGCACTTGTACGGTCGTGGTGTGATGTCGTTTTTCAGCGGATGGACGAGATTGACCTGATGTTGACATAAAAGGGAGGGAAACCTGGAGGTTTATTACTTTGTATCCTTTGCATATTATCGTTTTCTTCTAGCCTTCGCTCTGAGATCTGAACAGAAGACTGGTGATTCCATGAAGTTATCGATCGTTGAAGCTCGCAGATCCCCTACAGTGACGAGAAGCGCCTTCGATCGCACAGAGCCTTCGTCTCTAAGGTTGGTATCGTCAATCTCACTCCTGTTTCATTGGTTTTTTTGTTTGTATGTTTGCTTGTCAGTTTCTGGGATTCTTTGATTTGGGGTGTTCTGTTCTTCTCAGGTGTTTTCTGAGGGTGTAAAAAGAGGTTTTGGGGATGGGGCTTGATGTTTGATAGGGAGTAGGGGCTTTTGGGTTTGCTAGATGGTCGAATCTGGGTTTGAATGTGGAATCAGGTTTTTCTTGTTTTGGCCTTTTCTGGGTATTCTGGGGTAGGTGTTCTTGGTGTTCTTGGATGCAAACAGAGAAGTGTGAGTTTAGATCGTGTTGGAACTAACTGGTTTTGGGTTTTAGGGTTTTGGGATGGCTAGCGTCGTAGATATCTCGAGCGGTGAGGATTCCGGGTCTGACGAGTCGCTCAACGTGGTGGATAGGGTGTTTATTGACTCGTTGCGTCCGTCTTCCCCTGCAGGAACCTCACCGTCCGAACCGCTAGACATTGTGCTGCTACAAACCATACCTTGGGAAGTTGCCATAGGTCGAGTTGGTCGTCCTGAGAGTTCTAGGGCCAGAGAAGATGCTGCTACCCGAAAAAGGAGGGAGGAGAGGCTGGCGAGTAATAGCGCCGCTAGTGGCTCCGCCGACGGAGTGAGGGAGGTTGGCAGTGAAGAAGTTGAGTCGGCCTGGGTGCTTGGTGATGGAACATCGGTTGACGAGGCGGGAGGGTCAATGACGGCGGCCGCCGTCGACCGTGTGAAGCGAGTGTTCCGCTTGCCAGGTGTAGTAAAATTGCGGCCGCCGCTGAAGGATGAGAGAGCGTCGTTCCTATCCGCGGGGCACGCTGCCGTTCACTAGGCGATCTTCCGCCAAGGAGTGACTTTCCCGCTGGTGCCAAATCTTCAGATCTTGGTCTGCGAATTTGGTGTCGCCTTTGGGCAAATTTGTCCGAACATGTGGCGATTATTGATGGCGCTCAACTCACTTTGGCGGTTGTCCGGTTGTGAGGGTCCAACCGTGGTGGAGGTGCTGCATTTTTATGAGTTGGTGTATGTGAAGCGCCAAGGATGCAGCGGACAAGTGAACCTGAGTCGCCGCCAGGGGGCGCCCAAGCTAATCGAGAATTTGAAGGATTCCATGTCACCCTGGCGGGGTACCTTCTGTGTTGCCACCGCCTGATGGGAGTATCAGGCGGGGGCGAATGAGGGGGAGCTGACGTTTAGGATTAAGTCGGAATTTCAACCCATCCGAGGTTGTCGCTAGACCCCGCTACTGACGGTTGATTTTACTGTATAGTAATTCCTTGTTGCTGATCGTTGTTTGTTTTTGTGCAGCGGGTCTGCGGTACAATCTGACGCGTGAGGAAGAGTGTCGGGTTGCCAGAATTCGTGGTTGTTGGCAGAACCGCAACCTGTTAGATCTCCGCCTACTCACCGGGTGGGAGTTGTTGGTTGAACTACAGCTTACGCGAGCCCTTGGTAAGTACCCTTCACTGATGTGCCATTTTGCTCGGTTTGTTTGAGCTAATTCGTTGTTTTTGTATAGAGTATCCACTGGGAAACAACGCGAGTTGTGAGGCGTTCGATAAGGCTATGGATCGCGCTGAGATCGACAATTTTTTGGAGAGCATGTATGCTCATGGGTTGGCTGCCCAGAAGACCGCCGTTAATCCGGAGACGCTGGCACTGAGTCAGTCCGAGACTCCGGTGGTGCTGCCGATGCCGCATCACTCGCATCTTGGTGCTGACGGTACGCCCGTTGTTCAGGCGGGGGCGGGAGTGGATCGCGGGGCTGCCGGCGGGAGTAAGGCCGCTGCTTCCATTGTGCGGTAAGAGAGAGAGAACCCGCCAACCGGCGTGGGCCGCAGAAGGAGAGGGCGGTGCCGCTGTCTGGCGTAATTACTCTTGCGGAGCCAGTGCTGCAGAGGGGACCGAGGCCCACCGCTGACTCCAGGGGGGGTGCTACAGAGGAGGCGTCGCCAAAACGACGCCAATGATGGGGATGATGAGCAGGCCATCGGGACCCGCCAGCAGAAGAGGGCGAAACAGGCCCCGTCCAAAGTGGCCGCTACCGCTAACAAGGAGGTGCCAGGGAGCGACCTGGACTAGTTTGCGGCGTATGCGGAGTTCCTGAATGATGGCGAGCGGGAGTTCCTCTATCACCTCTGCAAACGGCTCGGGTTCGGCGGGCTGGAGGGGATTGTGCGGTCGACCGCGGTTGATCAATCGCCCTACAGCTCGGCCTTTGGGCAACTCTCCGTTGGATTGCACGAGATGTTTCTGGCGGCATCCAAACAGCCCCGGGTTGAGCGGCAACTCCGGGAGGAGGTCAAGGGTCTCCAGAGAGAGCTGGGGGAGGCCAAGGATAGGTTGGCGGAAGCGGAACGGCGCCTGACCAAGGCCGACTGTGATGCTGCGGATGCTCGCGGCAAACTTGCTGTCGCCATTGAGCGGGACCTGGAGCGGAACGTCGAATTTTGCAAGCTAGAGCAGGATATTGCCCTGCTGAAGGATCGCGTGGCGGCGAAGGATAAGAAAGTTGAGATCCTTCAGCGGGACATTGCCGCCAGATCCTCTGAGGTTGCCCGTCTGGAAGCTAAGGGGAGTCGCATGAGGGCCGCCACTGTGGTTGAGTTCAAGCAGTCGGTGGAATACAAGAATGCACTGACCGAGGCGGCGAAATCTGGTGCCACCGCCAATGTGGATCTGCTGAACAAGAAGGGAGCCATGGACTGGGTCAAGGCGTCCCAGCCCGCCGGACAGCCAAACCAGAGTGCACCGCCCGCGACGGGTATTCCCGCTCAAGTTGGGAGTGCCCGCTCAGGCAGTGGGGAGAGTAGTGATCGTCCGGCGGACGACTCTCAGCGGACCCCTCCTCCGACGCAGTCCGAAGTCTCTCGTGCCAACTTCATGGACGCCTACACCTGAGCAGATGGGACATCATTACGCCTAGTCCTACCGCTCGTGGGTCTGACCAGATGAGCCGCCAGTCAGAGCAACTACCGCCACCGGAGGATGAGCCTGCCGCCTTTGCTCCAGAAAAAATAACTTCGTAGGATGTAGTGCCACTGAGGCCTTTGTCTTTCTTTGATTTGTTTTGGTGCCGTTGAGGCTCTTTTTTTTGTAATGACAATATTTGGGCGGGGAGTCCCGACCTGTAATATATAGATGGTACTTTTTTGATATATGATTGTGTTTACCAATTGTTTTGTTTAAACTATTGAACCGCTAGCGTTTTGACTGCTGTTTTGTGACTCAATGAAACATTAAAGGGATTAAAATTGGTCCAAGTGCACGATATAGTGGACGTGGTCCGCCGAATATTGTTGGTGTTGCCAGTTGGTTCTTGTGCTAGGACTTGGAGACAATGGTTTGAATAATTCCTCGTTTCATTGATAGCTGATGTATCAGCGTTTACAAAAAGCGGGGTTGTACCCGTTGGGTAGCTTCCCTTAGCTAAATATTGATTCAAAAATTTAGCTAAGTCAAGATGCGCTATGGTAGCGGCATAACTATTTGTAGTAAAACTGAAGGTGTTCGGTATTCCAAGGGTGGGTCGTTGTGACGCCATCCTTGTCCATCAGGTAGAAAGTGCCGGGGCTGGCTACTTCTACAACTTTGTATGGACCTTCCCAAGTTGGGCGGAGTGCCGTTGGCGGTGGAATGACTTGTTTCATTACCCAGTCCCCCAGTTGGAGGTTCCGGGCCTTGACCCTGGCGTTGTAGAAACGTGATACCCATTGTTTGTTTTGCAAATTGTGCAGATGGGCCTTGTGTCGTTTCTCCTCTAGGAGGTCCCTGTTGAGATTTACGCCCTCGCCGTTGGTCTCGGGACAGTAGCCTTCGACTCTAGCGGTAGGTTGAGTTACCTCAATGGGTAGGACGGCTTCAGTTCCGAACATCATGCAAAATGGTGTTTCGCCAGTGGCGGAGGTTGGGGTAGTCCTGATGGCCCATAGAACCTCCGGTAGTTTTTCCGCCCACAGACCCTTGGCGTCGTCGAGCTTCTTTTTTAGCAGCTTCTTGATTATCTTGTTTGCTGCTTCGACTTGGCTGTTGGTTTGGGGGTGAGCGACAGGGGCAAAACTCATCTTGGTGCCCACGTTGGCGGTGAAAGAAATGAGTTCCTTGTTGTTGAACTGTGTGCCGTTGTCTGTGATGATTGTGTGGGGGACACCGTAGCGGCAATAGATGTTCTTCCAGAGGAAGTGAGTTACCTTAGCGGTAGTTATTGCCGTCAGTGGCTCCGCCTCAATCCACTTGCTGTTGTAGTCGATGGCCACAATGATGTACTTGAACTGGCCCTTGGCGGTTTGAAACTTTCCCATTAAGTCCAGGCCCCATGTGGAATGAATCCATGGACCGATGATGATTGACAGTGGTTCCGCCGGGGCATGTGGGAGATCCGCATATTGTTGATATTTGTGGCAAGATCTTGATATCCGCCTGGCATCGTCGCCGAGCGTAGGCCAGAAGTAGCCTTGTCGCATTGTGCGATTGGCTAAGGATTTGGCGCCCGAGTGGTTTCCACATTCCCCGTTGTGTATCATTGCCAGAACGACCTTGCCCTCCTCCTGGGTGAGACACCGGAGGTTGGGGTGGGTGAACCCCTGGCGGTAAAGTTTGCCATTCTAGATGTTGTAGCGGGTTGCTCTCCGCTGGAGTTGTCCTGCTTCGACTTTGTCCTCTGGCAGTGTCCCATTGCGCTTATACTCGATGATCTCGTCCATCCAACTGGGACTGACCTCAATGTTGAAGATCTCCGCCAAGGTTTTGGTGATGCTTGGCTTGTCAAGACACTCCACCCTTGTGTCCGCTGGACTTTGGTGTGGCTGAGCGGTTGCTAGTCTTGCTAGTGAATCAGCCTTGGTGTTCTTTTCCCTGGGGATTTGAGTGATGGTGTGAAATTTGAATTTTTTGAGGAGTGTCTTGACGTACCCTAAGTATGCCGCCAATTGTTGGTCCTTGGCCTGGAAACTGTCGTTGACCTGGTTAACGACAACCTGGGAGTCGCTGAATATGTTGACACTGTCAGCTCCCGAGTCGATGGCGAGGAGTAGGCCGGCGATGAGCGCTTCATACTCCGCCATATTGTTTGAGGCTTTAAAATTGAACTTTAACGTGTACTCCACGTTCAGTCCCCCTGGCCCTGTCAGGATGACTCCAGCGCCGCTGGCCTTGGCACAAGTGGAGCGGTCCACGTGCAAGTTCCAGTCTGATTGTAGGGGGGGTGGTTCTTCAGCGGTTACCATTTCTGTACCGGGGTCTTTCTCTGAGCTGGGTTCAACCTGACGCTCGGTGAGCTCAGCAATGAAGTCTGCCACCGCCTGACCTTTCATGGCGGTCCTTGGCTTGTAGTCAATGTCGAACTCGCTGAGCTCGATGGCCCACTTGCTGAGGCGTCCCGAATGTTCAAGGTTCTGCATTACCTGCCTCAGCGGTTGATTTGTGAGGACATGAATTGTGTGCGCTTGAAAATACTGGCGGAGGCGCCTAGCGGCGACAATGAGTGCGAGAGCGAGCTGCTCCAGGGGATGGTATCTTGTTTCAGCTCCATTCATGCCTCTGCTGGCGTAGAATACAGGGAGCTCGTCCTAGCCGTCCCGCCGGACAATTGCGCAGCTTACCGCTGACTGCGATACCGCTAGGTATATATATAATGTCTCCCCCGGCACAGGAATAGAGAGGAACAGAACTGCTGCTAAGTACTCCTTCAGGATCTGGAACGCCGCCTTACAGTCTGGGTTCCAGTCGATGACTTTCTTGTGGGTTGTCTTCAGGACTTTGAAGAATGGGAGGCATCTGTCGGTGAGTCTGGAAATGAATCGAGAGAGAGCGGTTAGCTTGCCTTGGAGACTCTGAACGTGCTTCTTCCACTCCGGGGCCTTCATGTTGAAGATGGCATGGACCTTGTCAGGGTTGGCCTCTATGCCCCGCTCGCTGACTATGTTACCGAGAAATTTGCTAGCGGTGACGCCGAAGAAGCATTTTTCTGGGTTGAGGCGCATACCGTAGGCCAAGAGAATGGTGAATATGATTCTGAGGTTTGCCACTTGTCCGTTGGCCTTTATGCTCTTTACCAACATATCGTCCACGTACACCTCGATGATCTTGCCCAGGTGCTCGGCAAACATAGCATTCATCAACCGCTGGTAAGTTGCACCGGCGTTCTTCAACCCAAAAGGCATGACATTATAGCAGTATAGGCCTTTATCAGTGGTGAAGGATGTGTATTCCTGGTCGCCAGGGTGCATCTTGATCTGATTGTAGCCAGGGAAGGCGTC
Source organism: Rosa rugosa (assembly GCF_958449725.1). Taxonomy (NCBI): domain Eukaryota; kingdom Viridiplantae; phylum Streptophyta; class Magnoliopsida; order Rosales; family Rosaceae; genus Rosa; species Rosa rugosa. Next base: position 39,238,804 of record NC_084826.1, on the reverse strand, counting down.
CATCATGCTGAGTAGTTCGTGTCCAGCGGTTGCATCGACCAGTTGGTCAATGCGAGGCAGCGGGAAGCTGTCCTTGGGGCATGCCTTGTTGAGGGCCTTAAAGTCGACACACATCCGCCACTTGCCGCTGGGCTTTTTGACCATGACCAGGTTGGAGATCCACTGGGGGTAATTGACTTGGCGGATGAATCCAATGCTCTGGAGCTTGGCCACCTCTTCCCCTATTGCACGGTATCTCTCTTCATCAAAGGCCCTCCGCCGCTGCTTGACGGGGTAGGCGGATGGCTTGATACTTAGCTTGTGTGTGATGATCTCAGGGGAGATGCCTGGCATGTCAGCGTAGGACCATGCAAAGACTGCGGCGTTATCACGTAGAAATTGGGTGAGTTCAGCCGCTACCTCCGGGTCCAGCTGAGCGCCGATGCGGACCGTTCGCTCAGGGTGCTCGTCGGAGATGCTGATAACCCTCAAGGATGTTTTTGGGTTGACAGGCTCTTTTTTGACATATTTTTCCTCGTCATCCCTAGGGTCCTCAAAGATATCAGGTGCCCGTGCTCGGTTGCCTACTGTGAGGATTTCGTGGCGCCGTGTTGACCGCGACACAGTGGTTGAGTAACACTCGTATGCAATCTATTGACCTCCTTTTACACAGCCTGTCCCGTTGGGAGTAGGGAATTTCATGAGGAGCATATAGCCGGCGATGATGCACTTGAGCTTGTTTAGTGCTGGTCGACCGATGATGGCATTGTATGAACTGGACCAGTCCACAATGATGAACTCTGTATGGATTTTCGCTGTGCATGGACTAGTGCCGATAACCAGTCGCATGTAGTCAGAACCCAATGGTTGCGTGACGTCACCAGAGAAGCCAAGCAATGGTTCATGATCCTGTAGTAATTTTCTATTCCGCTGAAGTTTTTCGTAGCACCCGTTGAAGATGACATTTACAGCGGACCCGCTGTCAACGAGAATTCTTCCCACTGACCACCTGCCGAGTACGGCGTCGATCAAGAATGGGTCGTCGTGGGGCAGATGTACTCCGCGCTCTTCCTCCTCCGAGAAGGTGATGGGTTCCCAACCAGATTTTGGGAGTTTGGCGGACCTCTCGTAGCGGATATTGCAAACCTCCTTGGGGTGGTTAGCACGTGCATAGCGCTTCTTTGCCCTGTGAGACATGTTGGTTATGGGAGCACCACCGTCAATGGTGTTGATGCGGCCCAAGGTCTCCACGTTGGCGATCACAGGTGGTGGTTGGTGCACCTTGAATTGCTCCATCTTGCCATCTCGGTACAGAGTCTCAATAGCGGTTTTGAGCGCATTGCAGTTGTTGGTGTTGTGACCGCTGTCCTCGTGATACTTGCACCACTTGCCAGTAGTTCGCGGTTTACCCACCCTTTGATACTTTCTGGGGGGCGGTGGAGGAATCTGGTCTTTGCATTGGCCATATATTTCTTCATACGAGGCTGTGAGGACTGTAAACACTGCATACCGCTGGGAAGACTCCGTCGGTTTATTACGGTTATCCCCATGAGATGAGCGGTTTCCCTCATTGTAATGTTGGTTCTTCTGCCGCTTGCTCTAGTGGGAGCTCTGCTGCCACTCCCTCTTCTTATCATTTGTTGGCTTGGTGGTGATTTTGCTAGCGGTCTCCTGGTGGCTAGATGAAGGCTGGGTGGTCTTTACAGGTGTTGGTGGTGGTGGGGGGGGGTTTCTACATATGTAATGAACTCTGCCTGTGCATGGATCATAGCCTTGCTCATGACATGGTCATAAGCGGCATTTGGGTGGTTGTAATTGAGGTGATAGAGAAATGGCCCCTTGAGAAGCCCCTGCTTGAAAGCTGCCAGCGCCATTGTCTTGTCAAGATGACGGCACTGGAAGTTCCCGCTCGCCACCTGGTGACAAATGCCTTCAATGTTTTCTCCGCTCCTTGCTTGAGCTTGAATAGTTGAGCAGTGTTGTGGTGTCCAGCGGTCAGCAGGATGAACTGAGAGAGGAAAGCATTTGACAGTGCGTAGAATGAGTCGATGGAACCGGGCGGGCACTCAAAGAACCAACTCATTGGCTCGCCATGCAACGTTTCGCTGAACAAGTGGCAGAGGGTGGCGTCATCGAATCCCTTGTTATTGGTGACTTTCTTGAAGGTGTCCATATGGACAAAGGGGTCAGTCATGCCGCCGTAATGTGACATCTTTGGGGTCTTTGCGTGTGCTGGGCGGATGGCATGCAGTATCCTGGCGGTAAATGGGCCCGGCCTGGACGCAAAGAGTGGGTTAGGAATTGGCGCTGGGGCGCCTGCCTCCGCCCGGATTAGCCTTTGCTCTAGTTGTTGCATCCGCTCCAGGATTAGAGCGGTCGCGTCACTAGCGGGCCCCTCCTGGAGGTTCCGCTGAACTGGCTCCCGCCCAGGAGCGGGGGGATTACTTTCTGTTCGAGCCCTGACTGCTGAGCGGCTGGTGAATGGTTAGGACTCCGCCTCCTGCTCCAACATTAGCTGAGGCAATGGAGGTGGTCCCCTTCCCCATAGCTCTGGCGGGTTCAGCGGTGCCTGCATCTGTATGATCGGTCCGGGTACCATTCCGCTGATGTTGGGTTGACTGCGTCTGGTGCTCCGCGATTGCTCGCTTCGCACCGGGTTGGCGTTTGCCTCCAGCGCCCTCTTCAACTCGTCAAAGTTTGACATCAGCGTGACCACCTGCTTTTGGGCCTCGGCCTTTTCTCTGCGCTCATGCTCGCGCTCTCTATTTGCTTTGTGAAGGTCCGCCAGTGCCAGCTCATACATAGAGGCGAGGTCCTGCACCGGTGGGCGGCTGCCGCTCGGTTGAGCCTCCGCTGTTGATTGGGTTGGTGGGATATGGGGAGTGATCTGGGGTTCCATGCTGGGGTTGGCCGGTGTGTTGAACAGCGCACGATTAACATTAACCGCTGGGTTAATATTAACCGCTGGGTTGGTGGGGTTGGTGTTGGGGGGTTGATCCGGTTGCTCCTCCGCGTTTCCCCTGCTACCGTTAGTCATAGTGGATGTGGTGGGGTGGCCTTTAGTTCAAGGTTCCCACATACGGCGCCAATGTTAATGTCTAAAAAGTTCAGCGGTAGCTAAACCTTTGTTAACGCTGATCCGGTGGGCGGATAGATACTTGTGATGTTCTCAAAGCTTCCGCTACCTGTCAAGTAAAATACAAAGGTCGTCAGAGGGAGACCGCGCTGAGCGGTCTTCAACTTTCTGATGCCTAAGTTAGTCAATGTATTTATGTTGACAAAGTAACAGTAGGTAAGTATTAAATGCGTAATTAATGAGGAGAGAAGAGAGAACCTTTTATAGGTGAGGAGAGAGTCGAGTTTCTCCATGTTTTCGATGTGGGACTGATGTGCTTCAGTCCCCAGCTTATGAACCTTCTGCCGCTATCTTGGCGCGGCGCGTCAGCGGTGATCTGGGGGTGATCCGGGGCTCAGGCGGTAGCCCGCCTGGCTGTGTTTCCGTAGGTCACACCTTTGGTGGGAGTTGGTACCGCTGGCGGTAGCATGAGCGTGGCTCATTATAGCTAATTATGCTTGCAAATGCCTATGTAAGTACACTCTGCAATCAGCTTTCTCTCTCCTAAGTAATCAAAGGTCAGGCCCCAATTCTCTAATCTTGTTCATAATACGATTGGGTTCTCTTAGTTTACTTTGGTGTGTTTCTATTGATGTATGAACTGAGAATTGTTTGGTTCATGAGGATTAGAAGAGGGTATTTGTGATTCTGTTGTTTGTGTGTTGTGGTGGGATTTGTTAAGTAATGGAGAAGGTAAAGTGAACCCAAGTCAAAGGATTGGTTTTCTGGAATACCTAATTGATGGAAATAGAATAGAATAGATTATTTTCTCTGTTTGATTGTGGGTTTGTTTTGTTTGTGCTTGATTTTGGTTATGTATGATGGATGCAGTAAGTTGGAATTATGAATTTTGGGTTATTTCAACTGTTCTGCTCCATTGTAATTTTCCCCTAATTTGTTCTGCTTGATTGCGAGCCCTTACAATTTTGATCCTCTAGGGTATTCAAAGGTTGTTCTTGTGCTATACTGCTCATGTTAGGTTTTGATCCACTAATTATATGCTATTGATTTGTTCTGTTTGTTCTTCGCTGAAATATTGCTTTGAGCTTAAAGCCATTTCTGGTATGTTCTCAGAGCGTTGTATATATGGAAGTCATTATCTTATGACATTGGCATCTTTAGAATTCTTTTCTTAACTGATCCATTATTTTGTTGTTACTTCGTTTTGGTCTTGCTCATACAAAAATGGGGAACAAACATAATACAACTTTAGGGGTCTTGTTCCTGCAACATGTCTACTAAGCCTTTCCTGGGTCTTCTCATGATTGTAAGTTATTCACTGATTATGCATGAAGTTGCTACTTTTGTGCTGGTTTTGTTGGTCGATGATTTGCTGGGGTGGGTAGGCTATGTTTCAGTTACCTATTTCTAAATTAAGAGGATTAAAATAATGGTACTTGTAGGCATGATAAAGACTGTTTTAATACCTTTAACCTTGTCATTGCTTTTTTCCTTCTGTTGAAGTTGCATCATATAACCACAAACCAAGTCAATTGGCAATGGGTCAGAAGCCTAGAATTCTATGCTCTAATGCAAAACATAAGAGTGATCTGATATTTATGTTAGCTTTGTTGCTGTATGCGTTAGTTGTTTACCTTTACTTTTCATGGTGCATTTGAATAGCCAATGCCCTTGAGGCTGCAAAAGGTTCTTCCACTACAATAATTTCTTCTACAGCAAAAGCGTCTTCTTCTGCAAATGAACACTTCCTGGCTTCCTGCCAATTTGGCTCACACTTCTTATAGTTTAGTTTTAGTACTTATCAAAAAGCATAAGATATATTGTTTTAAAAATGCAATATAGTGGCCATAAAAATAGAGAAAATGCTAAAGGGTAACTTTTAGTCCACAACCTGTCGTATTTGCAAAAACAAATCTATACTCCATTTCTCATCCATTTAAAAGATCAGTGCATCAGAAATATCAGGGAAGCAGTTAGCATGTCAACTATGGGGTATTATGCATTTTAGACTCTTCAACATTGGTAGTGGTTATGCTTTCCTTTAACTCTTTTTCTGGCAACCAAACAAAGTCATTTTATTTGTCTGCTTCTTTTTCAGGTTATGAATTGGACAGACAATATCCAGATTATACTGCTTTTTTTTTTCTTCCCTTAAACAAATCAAATCAAATATACAAATATGAACGAGTAACATGCATGACTGATTATCTGCTTGTTCTTCGCACAAGTGTATTGCATATTAATGTATGTTCGTGTTATTGGTTTGTCCTGCTAAGTTATATGCTATTGGTACTCTAGTTTATACATTTACCTTGTCCATAATTTAATGGGAAAAAATCATGAATAGTACCCGAAATAAGGCCCACTACGAATTTCAGTACACAAATTTCTAAAACATAAACTTTAATTTGGTACGTCAAATATTAAGCCCGACCCAATATACGTACACGACGTCAATGACTCCGTCAGACGTCGTGCCATTATGCACATAATGAAGGGCAGAATAGGTTTTTTCATTTGTCAAGGGTTTCCTCTCCCTCACTCTCTCTGATTCTCCCCCTCCCTCTCCCTCTCTCTCTCTAGAATGGCTCTGCAACTCCAAGAAACACTGAAGGAGGCAATTGTATTCTACACGGGCCTATCTTCCGGCGACCATCTTCACACTTCTGGCTCTGCTCTTTGTCTCTTACCATGTCATTTATGAGCTTTTTGGGCCGTCCGAGACCCACCACCGCCTCAGGAACTTAGAGGAGATGCAGCCTCTGCCGCCGCCTGTCCAGCTCGGGGAGATCACCGCCAACGGCTCCAATCCCAAGAAGCCTCTGCTGATGGCCATCAAGTCTCAGATCTATTGGTGAATTTGCGATTTTCGATCTCTCTCTCTAAACCTCGCTCACCGACTCTGCTACCCCGAACCCACTTCACACCTCCAAGATGCTCGCTTTCCGCCGTTTCGGAGCAGACCCAGTTGCAAAAACCAAGCACCAAGCTGTTTCCGGCCGAGGTACTCCTATCCAACTCTTGTTGCAGTCAATTTGGGTTTTAGTACAATTTATGCACGAAGAATATCATAGGAGGCCACTCTTTTCAATCGATTCGTTTTGTGAGGACCAGCGGTTGTCGGCAGTTGTGATGGTAGGACGCTGTGTTGAAAGTGTGGTGGTGCTGCTTACACGCTGCACTGTGCAAGCAGGTGAGAGAGAGAGAGAGAGAGAGAGAGAGAGAGAGAGAGAGAGAGAGAGAGAGAGAGACATTGTGCCCAGAGTAAAGAGAGATGGGAGAGCTAGGTGCCCACAGTAAGAGGAGAGAGGATCGAGTGCTCATAGTAAAAAAAATTGAAGAGACTGTTTTACCCCTTGAAATACGACAGCTGACACGAAATTAACTGCGTCATTGACGTCGTGTATGTTTACTGGGTCGGTTTTGAAACCTCATGTACTAAAGTTTATGTTTTGGAAATTGCTGTACTGAAATTCGTAGGGGTCCATAGTCCAGGACCACTTACCAAAATTTTCTCTAATTTAATTGTATAGAAAATTTTGGTATGCAGCTATAGCTTGCAGAATCTTGTCAAAGACTTAAAACATTCTTCTAATGTTGGAAAATATTAAGGATTTATTTAATTTTGTCATTATGATATACGTTATCATGTATATCATTGCTGAACGACATTATCGTAAGTACCGATTGAAATCAAAATCTATCTATGATGCTTTTTCAAGAGTTGGAAATTTTCAACGCACGGTGTATGTGAGTGATGTAAGATGTATAAATGAGCTTCGGATGGATAGGTACACATTTAACAAGTTGTGCTCCATGACACGCACATCTGGTAGACTGCGAGATACAAGAAATGTTTCTGTTGATGAAATGGTAGCTATGTTCTTGAACATACTTGCACACCATAAAAAGAACAGAATCATACAAGACAAGTTTTTACGTTCAGGGGAAACTATTAGCAGATACTTCAATGCAGTTTTAAAGGCAGTCTTATGTCTACAAGGACAGTTATTGAAAACACCAGAACCAGTGGCTGAGAACTCAACTGATGAGAGGTGGAAGTTTTTAAGGTACATAAAAACATGATTTTTCTTATTAACTTGAATTGAAAACAGAAAAAATTCTAGGTGTTTTATTATTGTAGAATTGCCTTGGAGCGTTAGATGGGACAAACATTAGAGAACATGTACCAGAAGTTGACAAGCCTAGGTTTGGTCTAGGAAGAATGAAATTGCTACAAATGTCTTGGGAGTATGCTTTCAAGATATGTGTTTGGCTCCAAAATCAGTCTAGTTGCAAACAGTCTCTTTTTGAGCGTGTGCGCAGGCGTGCCAGCACCGTGGGGTGCAGTCGTCGGGGAGTCCCTTGACCTGACTTCTTCTCAAACGATGTGGACGAGAAGAGCACCAATCTCGTCACAAAGTTCTTTTCTATGCCTTTCGGAAAAGGACTTTTTGCCTTACGGATAAGGGCTTGTGATGTGATCTCTTCGCGTCACCGAGTCGATACTTAGTATTGTAGACTAAGCAGAGCAATCACTGGAAGTAGGAGAAAGCACAGGGTTTGCTAAAGCGTGACTTTAGCTTCGCTGGGTTGCGAGGGTGTTACCCTTGCTTCGCTGGTTTGCTCCGGAGAGACTTTGATAATTGTTGAGATTAATTGATTGAGAGGTGTCCTTTTGCTGTTTCGCTTTAGCCTCTATATATATGCTGCTCGTAGATTCTCCTTCCTAATAGGAATGCAATACTATATTTTAGGCCACAGTTATTGGCCTTGAATCAAATCAAAACACTTAATAGTTTTGATAACTATCGTAGGCAATAATAGATTAACTCTATCGTAGCAATCTTCTAGGCAAGGTTAATTACCTTTTCGAGATAAATTCTGGACGTAATCTTCTTGGATGCGAACAGTAGGATATGCACGTCTCATATTCATATCTTCGCGAGGACTCTATAGCCATGCAATTATATCATCCCTTATTTATTGCAATCAAAGGTGATTGCATGTTTCTTGAATTGTACCACGTCCATGAATCCTTAATTGCATGGGCAACTATTCATTGCTTGCATATCATTGGTAGTGAATATCTGATGGCCTTCCTTAATTGGCCCATGCATGAGCCACTATATATATACACACACACAATGATTCTCGGTTACGGATGTCCGTAACTTTCAAAATCTGCGGATTTGCAACGTTAGCCGTTGGATGTGGTTAAATGAAGCTCTACGGCCATGATTTAAGCAGCAAAAAAAAAGGCTAATTGATACGACCCGAATTTAATATAAAACCCACCTGCAAAGGTTTGAGTTGAATCTCGATGGTTCTCAAGTTGTCTTCTTTAGAACAAAGAATAGCACAACTTTGTCCGTTTCTTCAGTCCTTCAAGCCCACCTCAACTCCCCAACTCCCGACCAGTATTCAGTTACTTCAAGGTTGCTGCATACTGAAGAGCTTCACACCTCAACTCCCCACCCCGAGTCCAAATCCAGGCGACCAGCCGACCACGATACTCGAGCAAGACAACAAGGTGCTGCATTCCTTTCTCTTCTTCTCAGAGTCTCAGAGATTGAAGGCTCATTCTCTTCTACTGCTCTTCTTCTTTGGGGCAATCGATTGAATGTAGTGTAAGATTCAATTTTGTTGTATTTATTCAATTCAATTTGGGGAAATTTTTAGAGTTAAGAATTGATGTTGATTTCAATTTCGTGGGTGTTGATTTAGGCTTTGCTGACTTGCTCTGGAACACTGGAAGTCTGGAACGTGCTCTCTTGCTTACAATTTATTGTGGGTTTCTTCTCTTTCTTCCAATTCGATGTGAGGAACTGACTCAACTGAGGACTGAGCCACTGGGGAACAATGGTTTCAAATTTATTGGTATGGTTTTAGTTTAATTTTCTTATTGGTATGGCTTTTAGTTTGATTTGTTATCAAGTTTTGCAATTGATTGATAGGAGCATAATTATGCGATATTAATAGCATTAATCTCTATACTTTCTTTGTTAGTTTAGTGTATTTTCTCGTTATTCACGTTGTTTATTTGTTTTATAGGTATTTTGGAGCAAAGAAGGAGAAAAGAAGTAAAAGAGGGATTGAAAAGCAAAATCGGAAAATCTGCCTGTGCAGATCAGTTAACTTCGACAGAGCACTGAGACCATCTCAGAATGATCCAGAGGATGATCTTTATATTGATGGATAGCCTCGGATTTCTAGTTTCCGAATATTTTTACGGCTCATCAATATCATTTTTCTAGAAGAAGTTATGGCCGATTTAGTACAAGAAGGTCAGGCTGCGCGTGAATCTGAGGTTGGACGGGAATTTATGTTTCGAGGCCCAAATCACACCGAGAAGCCCGAGGACGAGTTTGTGCTTCATATTTCAGCTTAATATAGACAAATGGCATGATGTGAATGGTTGGAATGAGTCATCAAGTTCAAGAGCCAATAGGAAAACTCCACCTAAGCATGTGAACCCTAATTCTTTTAGGTTTTGGATTTCCTAACCTCTAAGCATATAAAAGGAGATCAATCTGCAGCGGCTCTCTCTCTCTTCCTCCCCTTCTTGAGTTTGTTTTGTTTCTTCTATGTTTAACTAGTTTTTATTAGTTAGGGGACTGCTTGAAGCCCCTAGACATGAACTACAAGATGATTTGACCTTTGATGTTATTTTCTTTTAATCCAAGATGAGACTTTTGTTTACTACTTTTCCATTGATGAATGCTTGCTTGTATGCTTTGAGTGCATGCTTAGTATGCATGTTTGGATTCTAATGCTTTGATTGTTTGATGCCTGGATCAATAGTTGGATTCCTCAAACCTTCTAGAGAAGCAATTGTTAGTTTTCACTATCAAGTAAACTAAGTCCTAGGTTTAGCAAGGCGCTAAGTTTATTGCGATGCCTAGTGATGTCTCAAACTCTTTTAGACCTTAATGATCTCTGCATGTTTAATCTAATAAGCGTACCTTTAGGTTGCATTGCTTGGGAACAGTCTAGGTGTAGAGCACTTCCTGCCTAGCGTACGAAGTAAGAAAGGGTAATAGGTTGTGTTCAAGCGTACCGAGCCAATTTGAGTATCTTCATCTAGATTAATTGAATTAAGATTGAACAAATTATCTTGTGTGTGATTGTCCGGGGTGGATGCATCTTCCCTAGCTATCTTTATCATATTGTTTTCAAACCATCTCAAAATCTGTTTTCGTTACTTTCTGTCCTCTATATTTTTGTAATTATTTTATATAGTAAACGATATCCGAATAATACCAAATTTTTTGTGCAACACGCCCTGTGTGTCTAGTACATCACTGTAAATTTTCATAATTTGCTGAGTAGTTTAGATTAGGTTTTTAATTAGGTTTTCGACTGCTGTTCGCTAGGAACAGTGGTCACTTTTGTGACATTGTTTTGTGTAGTTATAACCTTAGTCCTCTGCGGGAAAGACCCTTGTTTACCCTTGCTACAATTGACAATCTTAAGTGTGAATAAGGAAAATCAATAGCTTATAAACTTAGCTATCATTGATGATAGTTGGAAATTGTGTGATGCAATAATTCAACACTCTGACATGTTAATTTAACGTGCTCTGTTTCTAGATGTTGTGGGTAATGTTCTCTTGCCATCGAAGTTGACAAGTTGTTAACTTGGCATAAGTTCGAGCAATGGCTCTTCATCCGTGTTTAAAATTGAGAAACTCTTCATATTTCTCTCTCTTTGTGTACCTATTAGATTGTTGTTGGGATTCTGCCAATAGGATGGATTCAATATGGTTTGAGAAGATAGGATAATCATAGGGTTTAGGAGAATAGAGACTAGGCTGGTACCTTTGGACAACAATCTAATACTTTCGGTTCTTTTCTGATCGCATTAGACTGCTGTTCAGATTCTGCTAACTGTTTAGGAAGAAATATAAAGTACTCACTCCCAATTTGGCCAAGTTGAGTGTTTGTCAAGGCTGCAAATACTTATGGGATTTAGAAGTTTATTAGTAGCTTGAGTTTTGGGATTCAATAGTTCAACATAAAACATCACCTTCCATATATCTTCCTTTATGTATGTTTCTGTGCCTGAGCTAAGTCAACTTTGTCTTATATTAATTGAAGGTACAAATGCTAATACTTGTTACATCTATGCAGATTATAGCATAGTGAACGATGACCAAGCATCACCCTGATTTGATCATGTGCCGGAAGCAACTAGGGATTGTCATTGGGTAGCTCTGCCAGAAGTGTGATGGGTCGTTGTGTTATCTGTGGAGGAGTTGGGATTTCTGATGCTTACTATTGCTCATTCGTAGTTTTTGTGGAAAGAACTATTATGTATGAACAATTATGTATGTTAGATAAATCAGATTGTGGAAAGAACAATTATGTATTATGTATGTTAGCAATTCAAATCCACGATCTTCACCTGCTTTTCCTCTTGCACAGTTTCCAGCAATTAGTGATAAGGTGGTCATCTTGGTACACAAGCTACCTTCTAATCAATACATCACACATCACCTGCCAATTGTTCACATGCTGCACTCTGCATTTACAACCCCAATAGAACACTAGCTCAAACAAGTTCTCATACAAACATACGAAGAAAAATTGCTCTTTTGGAGCATTCTAAGAAAAATTGCTCTTTTTTTTTCCCTCTTTTGGAGCATTCTAAGTGATGCAATTGCTCATTTCTTTCATTATCAAGAATATAAAAAAGATGAACTCAGAATTCTTACTAAAGCCAAATCCTCAATGAAATAGTAAAAGGGAGCAACAATCAGATGCAGATAAGTCAATCAGCATCTATCAACCCATATTTCATTTCTTTCATTATCAAGAATATATAAGGATAACAGCGATTACTCCACCTGTTTCAGAATCCAAGTCGATGATCTTACCTCAATATCCAAAACTATTGAATTGTTCACAAAATGGCAGACAACGATAGCTAGTTAATATAACATAGCAAAGAACAAACTTTTTCTGCTCAATCTGATCACTACTTTATACTTTGCTGCTATGCTGCAAAACCAAGGACAAACTTTTTCTGCTCAACTCTTTCCTTGTTTATACTCTGCTGCTATGCTGCAAACAACAAGTCTTTGAGATAAAGTCTCTTCAAAAGCAGGGGAACTTAATTGTCATCATCTTCATCGAAGGAACTGGGGTCCTCATCTTCATTAGTTGATATTGGCTCGTGATCATCTTCATCCTTGTCCGCATAATTTTCAAGAACAGAACTACATGAAAATAACATCTAATTAACTACATCCCCATATAAAAAATGAAATTATACAAGGAATAAACAAAGTTCTTCACAACGTTACCTATCGTTAGGCATATTAAGAGCCGGACAGTTCCGTTTATCATGTAATTGCCCATACAAACCACATCCATGACATTTCCTTGTACTGCTTCTCTTTCTCTCTGTCTTCTCCTTTGACTTCTTAAGCCTTTTTCCAGAACCCTTTGCTTTGATAATCTTTGGCTCATTATACCTATGTTGAACATCACTTGGCAACTTCTTACCGATACTTGCACTTTCACTACTATTGACTTGCATTTGTTTGAGCTTATCAAGAACATTGTCAAGAGCCTCGATAAACATGGTCTGAGCTTCATGAGGACTTGTAAGGACTTTATCAATAACAAGTGAAGCATGATGAAATAATTTACTACGCTTCACCACCAATGCATTTGTATCTGTTATCTCCAACCCATCTAGGTCTTTAACTACAGTAGCATTTGCAGCTTTAGTCCATCTGTTCAAAATATATTGGTCAGGCAAGTAATCTACTTCCTGAACTTTCAGCAAACATCCCAAGATGTGCCTACAGGGGATTCCTTCACTTTGAAATTTTTTGCAAGTACATGAAGCAAGGTCTGTATGCTTGTCATAAACAATTTCCCAATCCTTTTGAATATGATCCCTTCTTTTCTTGACCAAATACAATCTTTGATTGTCATCTTCTCTCATAAGTTGAAACCTGTAATTGAAAAAGCTAATATAGAACTCACTTTGAAATTGTTGGAAACAGGCACGAGTATAAATTCTAGACAATTGAGATTCCATAGGATGAGGGGTATTCATCTAAGGCTCTTCATTTGCATCAATATGGGTAGAAACTAACTCTTGATGACGTTGATGTACAAGTCCTCTATTAAAGCGAATCACAAAGTCTAGTAATAAATTTTTGTGGTCAACACACTTCTTGAAAAATGAATGACAACTTTCAGCACGTTGGCTACTTGACATTCCAGTCGAGAAAATGTGATTACAGTATGCAGGCACCCATGATGCTCGAATGTCATAAATTGATTGAAGCCATCCATTGTCACTTAAACCACTCTTCTCAACAACTTCCTTCCACTTCTTATCAAATTCTTCTGTCATCTCAGAGTTCCACACACAACTTCTAAAGTCATCATAATATTCATTACATTTCACTGCACCTATCTTTTCTGAAAACTTATTTAATATGTGCCAACTGCAATACCTACAATGTTCTAAAAAACGGCGCTAGGCGGCGCCTAGGCGCTAAGCGGCAAGGAACCGCTCCGATTTTGGCCTAGGCGTTTCCCTTAGGCGTTGGGTTACTAGGCGGGCTAGGCGGGGACTAGGCGGGCTAGGCGGTTCTAGGCGAGGCCTAGGCGGTTCTAGGCGGGGCCTAGGCGGTCGTAAACCCTAATTTATTCTATATTTTGACTATTTTTATATTTATAATTAATTTTTAGACTTTAAATATTGTTATTTAATTTATTATATGTCATAAAAAATAATTTAAAATTAAAAAAAAAAAAACCGCCTAGTCCCCGCCTAGGCCCCTAGGCGCTAGTCCCTGGGTCACCGCCCGACTAGCGCCTAGCGTTTTTTAGAACCTTGAATACCTATGGAATGTGTTAGGAAGAACTTGGGAAATGGCAATCTTCATAGCAGGATCTTGATCAGTAATTATCATTTTTGGGGGACTTCCTCCTGGTATTGCTTCTAAGAAAGTATTGAGTAGCCAAACAAACGACTCTGTGGATTCATCACCTAAGAATGCACAACCAAACATAATGGTCTGGCCATGGTGGTTAACCCCTAATAGTGGTGCAAATATCAGCCGATATTTGTTAGTGTTGTATGTTGTATCAAAGATAACTACATCCCCAAAGAAAGTATAAGCCCTCCTGGAGGTCACATCTGCCCAAAAACAATGTTTGATTCTATTTTCACTATCTTCCTCTATCTTGAAATTGAAAAATGAATTCTTCTCCCGCTGTGCTAAAAAATGAGCTACAACATATCTCCATCATGTCCTTTCAACTCTTCTCGCTTATCTCTTTCATAATTGTATATATCTTTCCCTGTGCAACCCATATTCTCAATTCCTCTCGAATGAACTTCAAGCAAACTGATTTGTTGGTGGCTTGGATTAATATTTACCAGTCCAAGTTCCATGGTTAAGCATTTGGTAGCATTTGAAACTTGATGATGAGATGGTAACAAATGAACTCTCTCAAGAGTTGTCAAAGGATGGTTATGAGCCTCCGTAAATTGAGTGATTACATATATGCGACATCTCTTCACAGCTGCAATCTTTGCTAGACAACCCGTTCTTATGATCCCTTTCCGCTTTTTTGGCAGAGCCGTATGTTTCTGTGAATGCCCTTCTTTGCGACAACAAAGTTCTTGTCTTATAGTTTCAGAACCATCTTTACTCTTGGCAGTAGAACTTCTCCGAACACTAAACCCAGCTTCAAAAGCATACTTGTTGTAAAATTCAAAAATCTCATCTAGTGTTCTAAATTCACCGTTTTTTGTAGGCTTCAACTCATCCGCTACTTGAGGAGTGTACACTTCGGTGGTCTCAGCATAACATGAAACTGACCCTAAATTCATTGCCTGAAACATAGTCCCCGACCTATAATTTTTGGGCTAAATACTAGTTAGTACCCTGTGGTTTAGGTCCAAAATCAATTCAGTCCCTGGACTTCTAATTTCATCAAAAACACCCCTACACTTTCAATTTTGATCTAATAGGTCCAATTTGTTAATATTCTGTTATGGGTTCAAGTTATAGTTGGATTATTTGTTGAAAAACTATTTATTTTTAATAGTAGGACTCACTCCTAAATTGACTATGCAAACCACCTCGACACCACATCATAAAACATAGGCCATATATGAGCCACATTAACAAGTTAAATAACTCAATTGTCGGAAAACTAACAAATTGGACCTATTAGATCAAAATTGAAAGTGCAGGGGTGTTTTTGATGAAATTGGAAGTTCAGGGACTGAATTGATTTTGGACCTAAACCACAGGGTAGTAATTTGTATTTAGCCCATAATTTTTCATTGCAAAACAATGAAACCACATAAAATTAAACTACATGAACTTTACAATTTTATAATCAAGGCAGTGAATGAATGGCAAACCAATTAGACTATATTGATAATTACACATAGAATCCCAAACCAAAGTCAGCAGAGAAACCAGCTTTAGCTTTTATCGATTCAAGGCCCCATCATCCTGACCAAATCCAAAGTCAACAGAGAAAGAAGACAGAACAAGCTTTTGTAAAATCTATACCTGAATTATGAGTGCCTTTGTCCTTAAAACCAAAGCGTGCAGCAACAGTTTTCTCTCTCCCTCTTCAGAAACATCACAGGGAATCAAAATATTTTAGAGGTAGAGGGAGTGAAAGAGCGGGAGATCAAAGAGATCAATTGTCAAAAGAGCGGGAGTTCATCGAGCTTAGTTCCAGGTTGGTCTTATATAAGACCCGGGTTGGATCCATTTTAATCTCCAACCCGTATGACCCATGCCTTCTTCTTTTAATCATGGCCGTAGAGCTTCATTTAACCACATCCAATGGCTAACGTTGCAAATCCGCAGATTTTGAAAGTTACGGACGTCCGTAACCGAGAATCATTGATATACAATGATTTTTATATATATATATATATATATATATATATATATATATATATATATATATATATAGAGCGGTTCCAAAGAGGACGTCTGCACTGTTGTTAAAGTGCGGATGTCGACGCTGGAGCTCGGCTCGGGGCGTGACGGAGTGGTGGGGCTTGCCGGACGGACGCCTGGGGTCGGACGAACCGGTCTGCAGTCGGTGGAGTCGCCGGCGACGTGGTTGCAGCGCTGCCCAGAAACCTGTAGTTGCAGGTGAGGTCGCTGCCCAGAAACCTGCAACTCCGACCTCCTCCGACCTCGAACGCTGCCCAAAACCGTCCGGGATGCCTCCGGCCTCTGTCCGCCAAGCCCCGAACCGCCATTGCAGCCTGGAACGCCGCTGCTGCGTCGCCGTCCGCACTTTAGCGTCCGCTTTGGAACGGGCCTATATATATATATATATTCCTTGTTGAATTGTAATCAAGGGTGATTATATCTTACTATCTCCCCCACGTCCATTGTGGCTTAATTGCAATATATGTGGGACCCCTTGATTCCTTGCATGCATGGCTCTTGGCCATGATCCCTTCCTTACCATAGGACTTAATTGCATGAGAATATATGATTCGCATGGCTCACGTCCTTGCTCCTTCTTGCACCATACTTGGTAATCAAACAAATAGATCACCATTAATTATCAAATATTTGATAATTAATAGTAAATATCCAGATTTGCTTCAAAATTGCTTGGCCACCAAGTATGTTTTATTTAGCCTCTAAATAATATATTCCGAACTTGTCGAAAATATATTGCTTGGGCTACGGATATTGGCCCGGATTTCTTCAAGTCCCCCTTGTCGGGAAAAAATATTAATTTTGAGTTCAAACAATATGCAATTCATTTATGTATTACCGGGTTAGGAGGGTTCCGCTGCAGATTCGCGAGTCCTTCGTGATGCCATTAATCGAAGACATGGTTTGAGAGTTCCTCATGGTGAGATGAAGTGAAAATAATTATGTGTTGTCCTTAAGTCTTTGGTTTTCTATTTTCTTTTAACTTTTTGCAACATGCCTCCATATGTAAAGCTGATTGTGCATGCGAAAAAGAACGAGTCATAGCTGCGACACAAAGGCATCTTCATCTCTAATAACCAACCCCACTCTACATTTACTTTCATTCTTCCGGTAAGTGGGAGTGTCCATGGACCTGTGAGTGACGGACACTGTGATCAAGTGGAGGAGGAGGTGAGATACCATTTGAAATTAAGTGACGTGGCATGAGTTTGGATGCATCTACTTGTGGAATCCCTCACAGCCCATTGTGACACATTGGCACTCCTATACTCTTCAAGCCATCTAGAAGCCCACTGAGATATATATAGAGAATTAAAGCAACCATTATTCCAAACTATGTCATTCCTCACCGTCCAAATTGCCCAGAGTAGTGTTGAGACCATTTCAACGTCATGGACAGGCAACTCACACACCAACAATCTTACCCACTCCCTCAACGAAGAAGCTGGATGTGTAGTGGAGTGGACAGTGTGACCACATAATGTGGACAATTTTACAATCCTTGAAAAGATGCTTCCCGTCTTCCACTTTATCATAACTAAAGAGACACTTATGCAGTTAATTTTTTTTTTATCAATGCAATGACTTGCAGTTATGTTGTTGAACCAATAAAACAGTTCCCACGTTTCTAAATTTTGAATTTTTTATTATTTTAAATATTTATTAATTACTATTCTACCCTTTATATCTTGGATTTTCACTTATAGAGTATTAATAAGCAAAAGGCTTAACCTTAAAGGTTATTTGCTTAATTTATGCTGATAAAAAACAGGGATTCTAAATCAATTACATTAGCTCACATATATCCATAAAATCATTGAAGAGTAGCAAAACGATTTCCTAGTTGGCTTTGGTGGGTGTTGTTGTGAGGCCAAATCCAAAGGGGAATAGAGGGTCATAATGTGGATCTCCAACATTCATAGGCAGCTGATCAACGGTTTTAAACCAAGTGCGAGAAAGCTTGCCGGTGAAACCGTAGTCACCAAACAAAACATCAGCAACTCCTTGGCCTTCACTTCCTGGAAGCCACGCCGCAACCAGAGCATCTAGCAGGGAAACATATGGTTGGATCACAACAGGACGACCGGAGATGACGATGACAACACACTTCACAGCACCACAAACATTTGTAATGGTTTTAAGGCCCGCATCAGGGAGAGTCAAATTTAAACTGTCACCAAATGTCTCCGCATATGGTGGTTCTCCTACGACAACGATGGCATAGGAGAAATCATTTGACTTAACATACTCCGCATCAGGATTCTTCTTGTACACCACTTCGGTTTCTGGATCAACTGTGTTCTTTATACCGGTTAGGATTGTGGTACCTGCGGGCATGTTGAACAAAATATATAGGTTATAAATAATATGGACATATTTTGATTTTACGGGGAAGAGAAGGGGCTGTGATTAACTTAATTAATTACCATGTGTGAGATTGTTGCCACTCAATCCCTGCCACTCAATGGTCCAACCACCACACTGATAACCAAGATTGTCTGCATGACTTCCTGCTACAAGTATTTTCGATGTCTTCTTGGGAAGGGGTAGCAATGGCTTGTCTGCAGATTCACCATTCTTTAGAAGAACTAGCGATCGCCTCACAGCTTCCCGAGCCAAGTCTCTGTGTTCCTGTTAAATTAATTATCCGAAATGTCATTCAATTAGTTTAAGAATGCTCCCCGCCATTTCTTGTAGAGTGGTAGTGTCAACGTCAACTGTCAAGTACTTTACCTGACTGCCAAGCTGGTTGACGAGGCTGAGATCAGCCAACGGATTCTCAAATAGCCCCATTATAAACTTAACCCGCAAAATTCTCCTCACTGCATCATCAATTCTGCTCATGGGAATAATTTTATTTTTCACCTGGAAAGTTAGACCATCAATGAATTCCGTATAGTTGTATGGAACCATGATCTGTAGGTGACAAGCAGTTAAAACAGAAGGACATGTTAGAAGACAGCCAGATAACATCGATACTTCAGTTAGCTAATTTACTTATACCAAGTAAAGATAGAAGGAAACTTAACCAATTAATTTGCCGATGGAGATGTACAATAATTACCATGTCAATGCCAGCATTGATCCCTGCTGTAATCGAGTATGAGTAGTTGGATGGTGAGGTGATTCTGTCAATACCCTGCCAATTTGAGATGACAAAACCCTGGAAAACAATGCAATATGACAACGGTATCGTATGGTATACAATGTAAAATTAATGGATGAAAGGGGACGTACAACGCTGGAATTATAAATCGATTAGAATTACCCTGAAACTGAGAGTATTCTTAAGAAAGCCAGTGACAAGATCACGGTTAGCATGCATCTTGACTCCATTCCAGCTGGAGTAAGATACCATAATAGTTGCAACACCTTCGATAATTGAGTTATAGTAGGCTGGCATGTGAATGCTGAGTAACCCATGCCTGTTTATCACAGTGTTATTCTCATCGATGCCTTTGGTTGTTCCCCCATCGCCCACATAATGCTCTGCACAGGCTGCAACCTTTTTACTACAATCACAACCATAATTAAGGTCAATATTTACAGTTCTTTGTCCGTAATGTTTAATTGTAATTACTAGACTCTGAAACATATAAATATCCACTTTTTTCATTCTCAAAAAAAAAAAAAAAATCCATTTTTTTAGTCACAATCAGAGTGCTAAAGTTTCTGCAAAGAAGCTTGTGGAATATTGCTCAAGGCCTCAACCAAATACATAAATCCAAACTGTAACTTTCACACTATCCAGAAAAAAACGTATCAATAATCTAGATATAGCCAAGATCGCTTCTTTATATAGTCGAAAGGTGAATGTAAAACAGAATAAGTCCATGTCAAACTATGATCATAGGTCTACCAAGCAATATACGCCCTTTTTTATTTTCAATAGCTCAAGTTGGCTGACTGACCACAAGTGGAATCAATGAGTTGTGGTTCGTTTCAAACACTGATCAAATAAACAGAAGAATATGTACGCAAACCTCAATCTCTCACATCAGATGGAGAAAATCAGAAATGGATAAGGCCGATCGAGGGTCACAAATACTATACAGCAAAAACTCTCTAATCATAATTATGAGGAATTACGTCATTGGATTAAAGGTGAAAGTTAAATGTAGCAGCAGGCCTGTAATGCTACTTTTTACTATGAACTGAGCTTGTGAA
Source organism: Rosa rugosa (assembly GCF_958449725.1). Classification (NCBI taxonomy): domain Eukaryota; kingdom Viridiplantae; phylum Streptophyta; class Magnoliopsida; order Rosales; family Rosaceae; genus Rosa; species Rosa rugosa. The sequence goes on along the minus strand of NC_084826.1, from coordinate 39,218,621 downwards.
ATGCTAAAGAATGTTAGGTAACACGTACAAGCAAACAAGTACAATAATTTGTTTCTTACTTTCCAGCTGCTACAAAGGGAACACCCTTTCTGGAGTTTGGTGGTATATCTCCTTGTAATCCAGGTATGATCTGAGTCATTGCTTGAACAACCTTATGGTCTTCACTGTAGCTTTCATAACAACGACCCCATCTTGGATCTCTACAAACCTGCACGCACTTGCAGATCGAATTAGTTAGTGAATTATATATACAATGAGCATGGAATTTAACTAATTTCATACTGCATTATGAATGCTGAGCAACAATTATTACCGCTATGCAAGGTGCAAAGACGTATGGAATGCCTGTGGCTCTAACTTCAAGTGCAGTTGCAGCTCCAATCTTCTTAACAAGTTCTGGGTCCCTGTAGTTGATACACCGATTGTTTCAATATCCATATTCATGAGGAATCAATGAGAACGTACTACTGGCTAGCAGATATTAGTTATTTAGTAAGTAATATATAGATTATGGATTGGATATAGCAGTAGTACATGCCTGGTAGCTCCAAGGCCAACATTATGAGGAAAGATTGTTGCCTTGTAGACATTATTGTGGCCATGAACAGCATCAATACCATAAATCATTGGAATACCAAGGCGAGTTGATAGAGAACCCTTTTGAAAATCATTCACCATTTTAACCCAAGTTTCTGCAGAAGCTTGTTCTGATGGCACACTCCCACCGCCGCTCAACACACTCCCTGCAGGCCAAGCCATGCACCCCAAATTGAATAAAGAAGTTGTACACAACACAAAATAATGGACATATTATTGGATGCAGTGAGTTTGAAAGGTAAAATAACAGAATGATACATGCCTAGTTAATTACCAATGTAGTACTTGTTCATGACCTCAGCTGAAGCAACAAGGCGCTCTATCTGCGTCATCTGGCCAATCTTTTCCTCCAAAGTCATCCGGCTCAGTAGGTCATTGATTCTAGTATTCAAGGGCTGTTTGGGGTCCTTATATTTCATGTATCCTCCTCCACCTGCTACTTCTGCTGTTCTCATTGTCGCCGCTGCTATACACAACCATAACAGAAGAAGCCCCCTCGTCAAGGAGACAGGCATCCTAGCTATTTCCTGTCACAAATTACATATATCAGTAGTTACAAAGCCACTTTTGACGTAAATATATGAAGAAGCAACCATCATTGAATTCAAAAACCAATAATGAATATATGCAACAGGAGAAGTAATTCAACACTTGAACTATAGTCTAAAACTAGACCCGTAGGCAATTAACAGAATGATGGTTGCTCTGCGCGCGACTTACAGAGCTCTAATACCAGTAGGCAATTAACAATCAATCTCTGCTCTGTTCAAAGCAGAGAGTAGTCAGAGGCAGAGAGACTCAGAGAGAGAGAGAGAGAGAGAGAGAGAGAGAGAGAGAGAGAGAGAGTTGTGAAGTTGAGATTTCGAAAGACGGGTGGAATTTATAGAATTTTGTGGGCTTTTTTTAATTATTGATGGACGAATTTGAAGAAATATGATCACTGCAGTGATGGCAGATGAAGAGAGGCAGAGAGAATAAAGGAGTCGTACTCTACACTGTGGCTAGGGCTGCACACGGATTGGATTGGATCGGTTTTGACTCCAAACCATCACTATGCCAAGGTGAGCGGTTTAGGCATTTTGGAAAACCGGTCATAAAAAAAAATAAGCTCAATCCGACCCAATCCAATCCAATTAAAGATGGTTTGGTTTGGTCGGTTAGGCGGTTTTCACCTACATAATATTAACATGCTATTTATGAAAAAATTCATAGCAAAAATTCAATCTCAAGAATTGAAATTGTGTTAAATTATCTAAATTTAAAATTCAATAATTAAAATCCAAAACATATAGTCCAAAACTAAAACCTAAATTAGATTCAAAGTGATTCATTTATTTAACGACTTAGCCATCAATACTAGCTTAATATGATATTAAAGGTCAAAGAATGAGAGATTGAGAGATCAGAGACGTGATATGAAAGGATAAAAAAAATTGTAGCGATTATATACTAAGGTTTTAGGCCTTTGAGCCATGAATTCAATATGATAGTATATCATTTGAGAATAAAGTTATAACTAGAGATATAGAACTTACTTAGAACAAACTGGACAAATGAATATATATTTATTATGTGTATATATATATATATATAAAAAACTTTTTCTTTCAAACATACGGTCGGTTCGGGTTCCGCAGTTTAAGTACAAGAGAAACCAAACCAACCTAGTTCATAATGGTTTGGTTCGGTATTGAACCAATTTTCAATTTTTAAAGTTAAAAAACCTTAACCAAACCATATTTATAGGTCGGTTTTGGCCGGTTGGGCCGGTTTGTACCATATTTTGCACACCCCTAATTGTGGAAACGACCTATTTTCCTTAATCACTTAGCAACTGATTTGTGAGGCTTAGAACATCACTCTAAGTCAACACTCAAGATGATCAGAGGCATACATGTGGCATATAATCTAACCATACAAAATTCACTGCAATAAAACATTGCAACTACAGTAAACAGTTTAGAGTGTAATTTTAACACTCCCCTTACATGATTAACTGTTTAACACGAAGTAAACCTCTGAGATAGACAAACCTATCTTTAGGCAATGCCTTTGTGAAAATGTCAGCAACTTGTTCTTCAGTCCTGCAGTAAAGCACATATACTTCTTTTGCTTGAACTGCATCTCTAATGAAGTGGTATCTCCTTGCAATGTGCTTTGTTCTGTTATGAAACACTGGATTCTTTGTCATTGCTATTGCTGACATGTTGTCACACAATAAAGGAGTAGCTTCTAGCTGCGGTTGACCAAAATCTTCAAGAACAAATCTCAGCCAAATTACCTGAGAAGTTGCTTCTACTGCACTAACATACTCAGTCTCTGCGGTGGACAATGTAACACTCTGTTGCTTGATTGAAGCCCATGAAAACACTCCTAAGACAAATGTAAAGGCATATCCGGATGTGCTCTTCATATTATCTACACTTCCTCCCCAATCACTGTCATAGAAAACAATCAACTTCGGCTCTTGCTCTTTCTCATATTTGATGCCAAAAATTAATAGTTCCTTGAATATATCTGAGAATTCTCTTTGCTGTTCCATAGTGAATTTGAGTTGGATTGTGCATGAACCTTGACAACAAACTAGTAGCATACAAGATGTTGCGGTTAGGTATAGAAAACTTCCCACTAAGCTTCTGTATATGCTAGCATTTACAGCTTCACTTCCATCTTCTTTGGAAAGTTTTTCATTCACAATCAAAGGTGTCACATATGACATGTTGGTATAGATATCTCTCAGGCACAAGTATCGGAAGCACAAGGCTCATCAGCCACTTAAAGTAACGCCAATAAAGCCCAGACATGATGCCTATACCATACACTTGTGGTATCGCACTAGGCCAAAAAACGAAACAGACAACAGACATTTTTCGTTGTGGGATATGGACAATGTCCGTTGTGTATCGACGCGTTGTGTGATGAAAAATGGCACAACGGTTCTGCACCGTTGTATGACGTACAAACACACAACATTTTTTTGTTATCAGCGTTGTGCATTCCCTCGGCAGATGCCAGGCACAGCTGCCGTGCAGCCATGCTGCGCATGGCAGGTGCATGCTTTATACAACAGAACTTGTTTCCAAACTGTTGTTGGAAAGCTTAGTCAGACAACATTTTATTGAATTTCACTGTCGTCTGATTTCTACTCACACTTCAGTTGTAGAGTATGGTCGTTGTGTGACTTAGTTTTGGACAACGTAGTTCAGTTTTTACAGTTGTGTGATTGTAAATGAGAAGACATAATTTTTGTAAAACCATTGTGTGATATATAAAAATGCGTTCTGTAGATACCCAAATTGTGTGTATTGAGACAACGTTGGATTGCCATTTATTAAAATCGGTTGTATGATCATTTTCATTTCCTGAAATTTGTGCATTATTAATGCTCAGTTTTACCTAATGAACAGTGATCAATTGAAAAAAGAAACTGATTGCAAACATCAAATGATTAATCGAACTCATACTATAAACTTCAAATGTAAAAAGAGAGCATTTCCCAATCATCCAATCCAACATTTAAAGAACAAAAGCATTCTAACCTAAGCATTCTAACCAAAGGAGTATTCACAATTGATTTCACATTCAACTTTTTGAGGTGTGTAGCACTGCCCACGCCCAACAAACATGACTGGAGCTCCAAATATGTAAACCATGGAAAATGCAGCTCCAACCTACACAATACATTGATTCAGTTATTCACCATTCAATTATATATAATCCAAGCAATAAAAGAAGGCATAAACTAATATCCAAAACTATTTACAGTTTACTTACCTCATCGTCTATAGTATGAAACAGTAACTAAGAAAAGTAAATCTTGTTATTTTCTTCAATGCTATATTTAATCTGCCACCAAACCTGCACTTAAGATAAGATCTGTAATTAAGCCTGAATGTGCTTTCAAATTGACAAGAAAATTAGTAATTATGCCTCAGCTTTTACAAAGCAGTATCAATGATCAAAAACAATTCTTATTTGATTCTCAGAGGAGAACACTGATGTGGCAGGAAATAGCCCTTTGTTTCTACAAAAATTCAGAGGAGACCATGTTTCCCTGTCATTGAATCTACCAATTTTTTTGGTTCTGCACATAAACTCAAGTAATAAGAAAATACATATATGTTTTTACCAATTCTTTATATATTTCATTACGGTAGATTTCAAACCAATAAATATAGAAAGCCACAAACACTATAATACTTCAATGTGAGCAACTGCACAGGTACCCAAAAATGATAATAGCAGGATTAACTTCCTTATTTCATAATTGTTCACAAGAACAGAAGAAAAGCACAAGATTTAAACCTCTAAATAGCATGCTTAGTTGTCTCATGAAAGTCTATATAGTCCTGGACAAAGTAGAACATAGTACAATGAAACACACATGTTCATCAAGTTATCTCAATGATCAAAAACTAGTAGCCAGAATCAACTTTATCCTTTACATATATAATTAGTACAATGATTGAGCAGACATGTTAAAAATTAACAGAGTATGTAGAACAAATGAAGAAATACAAAAATAAACCTTTGCCCAAGTTAATGGCAGAGTTGAAAATGGTGACTGTCCAATCTCAATGTACAATTTTCAGCAGCAAAACATTTTCCACATTCCCTTATTTTGCCAGAAAACAAGTCTCACCTTGCTGCTCATATACATTATCTAGTTTCTGGCCCATAACTAAATTATAAACTATGTCTTCCAATGGCAGGTACAATATGAATAATAAACCATGAAAGTGGAATATGACAATCAATTAAGAGTTTTTATAGAATCAATTGAACAATTGACCAACTGAAAGATATCTGAACATGTCACCATATTCGAACCTGACAACATGCAAACCACGGATTTTACTAGCCCAATTATTACAACCAAAGACCACAATGATCCCTTGGAGTAATCTGGAACAAGTAACAAAGGGAAAACAGCCACACACACCTTTGACAATTGTGCGCACACAAAAAATGCCTCTACCCAAATTCTATTACAAAAAGCTAGTTAGGCAATAATTCATAGAACTAATTAACCCAGAAACCAAGTTCCACATAAATCTAGGCTAAGCTCTCAATGAAATGGGAAAGTAACATAAACAAGAGTTCACATAGTTCATAAACCGAGTTTTTGCCATACTACTACAAACATTTTAATTAGCCAAGGATGGTCCTTTTAAAAAACATCAGTAAGGGTGTGCCTTAACTTGCACATATCAAGTTCCACATCATTTGAATAAAGACTTTCACTAATTATATATATTGCAGTATTGCACTACTCCACAGGGAACTAAAAATGTACTCTAAATTGCAATTTGAAACTCCATTACTAGTCTACATAAACCTAAACACAAAATCAAATTTATTCAAAAAAAAAAAAAACACACAAAATCAAACTGCATTTTATGCAGTGGGAGAAACTACTAAAGATCAACACAGCTAGCTAGTTTCCACTCTTAATAGAAACTAGGAACCACCCATTTAAACATAAATAGATAGAAGCTTGCGGTTAATAACATATAGCAGGAAAAGAAAATCCTCAAATCTATAGAAACCAAAGTCCAAAGAGTGAAGCAGAATCTGATTTTTTCTCAAAACACCTCCACTACTGCCCATTTGTAATCTTCAAGAGTCCTGCTATTTTATTCTAACCAAATAACCCCACCACCAACAACGAGTTACAATCAACCCCATAGAGGTTTAGCTTTCTTTTCCCTACCCGGAACCTTACGCTGTACTGATTAAGGAAACAAAAAAAAAAAAATCTTTCTATACAACCCAAATCGCATTAGGGACTTTACCCATAATCCTAGGCTAAGCTCTCAATGAAATGGGGAAGTAACATAAACAAGAGTTCACATAGTTAAGTACCATAGTTTTCAACGTTTAGGGCCATTGTAAGCTTGATTTATATATTTCAATAAACAAACATGAGTACAAACAGATACAAGCCAAAGCTATCAGGTACAATTGTAATCAAACTAAACAACTATAAGGGCCAAAGATAAGATATACTAGACTCTCTTCAGATCAGATGACACGGATCTAATTGTGCAAGAGGAGAATAGAATCCGGTGCTAGAATAAAATCGACACAGATCCAATTAAATAAGCATCAAAACTATGAACCATATCACTAAGCAAATAAGCATCAAAACTGTGAACCAGAAACTACACAAAAACGAAAACGAATAGAAATAATGCATACCGCCAAGATATGTATGAAATGAAGCCAAACAGGTATTGAAGGTATATTCATCAGCCATGCCGCGACCACTTTAGTTGAAATTTCCACAACAGAGTCAGTAACCAATCAAAATCACAGTAAAAAATGAAAAACGAATATCGAGAATGAAATTCATACTTTAAAGATACTAAAAAACTCTCACAAGACTCAAAATCATACAAGAATCAATAGATGAAGAAATACTGCAGAGCCATTCAAACAGAAACTCACACACAGAAAAAAAAAAAAAAAAAAAAAAAAAAAAAAAAAAAAAAAACATCTACAAAGAACAAACCCTAACCTCGAGTTGTGAAGACGAAGGCGACGAAGGTAATGGAGTCTAGGGTGGAAAAGCTCGGGTCTTGGATGAGGATCGAACTTGTAACGGAGTTCAATGGAGTCGCCATCGCTCAACTACAGGGTCGCACCATAGCCTTTGGCCAAGTACCTCTGGTGACACCGGAGACTTATCTGGCTAAGTCATGGGGAGAGGTAGCGCCGCCGTCGAGTTCCGTCAAGGCTGATTTAGAAATCAAATTCACATAAAATCAAACACAGAATAAACCCCCTTTTCGAAAACCCCAAAACTTAATACAGATCTATAGATCCGAGAATGAACAGATGGAGAAGAAAGGTTCCAAGTGACGCCGAGAACCAAATGTTCTGCTTTCGTGGGTGTTACGGGTTTTCTCTTGGATTCTGGGTAGTCTCGGATTCGAGTGAAGAACTGGAATTGTAGTTTGGAGAGGGGTGGGCTTTTAAGAACTGGAGATGATGCCGAGATTGTGGGGTTTTGGCTAGGGTTTTGATTGGATTTGGTGGAAGAAGGTGTCGGAGCCATTAAGTGGAGTTAGGGTTGATTTGCAGAGAGAAAAGTGAAATTAGGGACAATGAAAGCTTGAGAGAGAGAGAGAGATGTTGAAGAATGAAGAGGAGTCCAGGTTTCTGGAAAGAGAGTGAGACTTTGAGGAGAGGAGAGTCAAAACTAAAAAGGCTCGAAGAAAAACCCCTATTTTGTCAAGGTGTGGAAACGGAGCTATTTTGTCCAGTACATATAAGTTAATAAAAATTTGTTCAGGGGGGGGGGGGAATGAGGGTGCCATCCAAATCATCCCAATATATCTTTCTCACTTGGACAACACAAAGTAACAAACTGTTGTATGATATTTTGCAAGTTACTCTCATACAACAGATTTAACTATTCTGTTGTACTATGTAGTACCAATTTGGAGCCAAATTTGAGTCAAGTTAGGAGGGAAATCTGCCGCTATTTTTTTTTTCATTCACACAACAAACTATTCTTATTAGTGTTGTGCAATCACCTTTTACATAAAAACTTCAAAATTTTTATGGTCTTATACAACGTAAGGTTCTTAATCGTGTTGTATGATTGACTTTCCATCATCACACAACATCTTTTTTTTTTTCGTTGTGTAAAAAGTGTTGTATATTGAGGTTATTGGCCTAGTGTCGGGTGGACCATAGCTAGTCCCACATTGGAAAAAATGGTCTTGTGGAAGCCGCCATTAAGCGCCTACAAATGATAGCACAGACATTGGTTATGCACAGCAATCTCCCTATTTCCGCTTGGAGATATGCAATACTACATGCAGCAATGCTAATTTGTCTAGGGCCCACTGCCACCCAATCTTATTCTGCCTCACAGCTAGTGACTGGGCACGAGCCTGATATCTCGCACTTACGCATTTTTGGTTGTGCCATTTATGTACCTATTACCCTCCACAGCATACTAAGATGGGTTTACAGAGATGAATGGGCATGTATGTTGGATATGAAGCTCCAACTATCGTTCGCTACTTGGAACGCTTGACAGGCGATCTCTTTACCGCTAGATTTGCAGAATGTCACTTTGATGAGACAGTCTTCCCATCGTTAGGGGTAGATAAGAACACACATGTTCAGCAGGAATGATAGGAATTGTCGTGGTCTGTCCCCACTATGTCTCATCTCGATCCCTGTATCACACAATCTTGAAGTGCGAAGAATTATCAAGCTTCAGAATGTAGTAGATACTCTGTCTGATGCGTTTTTTGATACTGCTAAAGTGAAGAGATTACATATACCTGCTGCAAATGTGCCTGCAAGGATTGATGTCCCAAATACTGGACGTTGCACCACTCCTGAGGTACCAGGAGATGGCACCACTGCCCAAATTGGCAGTGATGTGGCATCTATGGCCGCAGAGAAAGCGTGGTAGACCGGTTGGTTTGAAGGATTCTCACCCTAGAAAGAGAGCAAATAAGGCACAAACAAATCCTTTGATCATCGATACTCAAAATCCGTCCCATGAGAATGTTCCGGATTATGGTTATGTCCAAGAGACATCTTTGGGGGACGCCTCAATGTCAGAACATATCTCTGAGAACATAGAGATCTCTATAAATTACACTAGTGTACATGGGACGTGGAAAGAAACTCCATTATCATTGATGATGTATTCGCGTATTCTATAGCGCGTGAGATTATTGAGACTGGTGACATCGAACCACTCTCCGTTGATGAATGCCAACGTAGAGCTGATTGGCCAAAATGGATAGATGCAATCCAAGCATAACTTGATTCTCTAGTGAAAAGAAAGGTATTCGGGCCAGTCGTGCCAAATACTACCCAACACCAAACCGGTTGGTCATAAATAGGTATTCGTTAGAAAGCGTAATGAGAGAAACGAGATTGTAAGGTACAAAGCTCGCCTTGTGGCGCAAGGCTTCTCACAACGGCGTGGAACTACGAGGAAACCTATTCTCTTGTAATGAATGTCATTACGTTCCGCTACCTTGTCAGTTTGGTAGTTTCCGAAAAACTGAACATGCATCTCATGGATGTGGTTATTGCGTATCTATATGGGGATCTAGATATAGAGATATACATGAAGGTCCCATATGGATTTCAGTTACCCAAGTCAAGTGGCTCTAAACCACGGAGCGCATTTGCAATAAGGTTGAAACGCCCACTATATGGATTGAAGCAATCCGGACTGATGTGGTATAACCCTCTAAGTGACTACTTGATTAGAAAGGGATATGTTAACAATGAACTACGCCCATGCGTTTTCATAAAGAAGACAAGTTCTGGATTTGTAATAGTAGCGGTTTATGTTGATGACATGAACATAATTGGCAACCTTAAGGAGTTAAGGGAAACTGCTGAACACTTGAAATTCGAGTTTGAGATGAAAGACCTTGGGAGAACACGGTTTTGCCTCAGTTTGGAACTTGAGCACCGTGAAGATGGTATCCTGATTCATCAATCAGTTTATACGCAAAAGATGCTTAGGCGTTTCAATACTGACAAAGTTAAGCCTTCAAGCACCCCAATAGTTGTCCGTAGTCTTGATCCAAAGAAGGATCCATTCAGTCCAACGGATGACAATGAAGATTTGCAAGAGGCAGAAGTGGCCTACTTAATTAAGTGCAATAGGCACATTATTGTACTTAGTTCAATGCACAGGACTGGACATCTCTTTCACCGTGAACTTGTTAGCTAGACATAGCTCTGTGCCAACGCGACGCCATTGGACTAGTGTTAAAGATATCTTTTGATACCTAAGTGGTACGATTGATATGGGCTTGTTCTATCCCTACAGAGAGATGATGGATTCAGACCCATCATATGTCAAGAACACCACTAACAGTGGTCTGCGTTCCCTCTCCCCATCCCAAAACGACATTAGTGTTTTGGAAGGTTTTACTGATGCTGGGTACCTCTTTGACCCACACAAAGGTTGTTCGCAAACTGGTTATGCGTTCACCATGGGTAAGACCATGATATCTTGGAGGTTTACAAAACAGACCTTAGTCGCTATTTCTTCGAACCATGCAGAGATTATTGCTCTTCACGAAGCGGTTTGTGAATTTATATGGCTTACTGTAATACCCCAAAAATTCGTTATTAATTTCTGATGGTTTTCGGGAATTAATAAAGTATTCGTTGGTGCGACTTAGTGGTTCGAGAGGTGGAGCAGAAATTATTTTGAACAATTATTCGCTCGAAAATGCTTCGATTTGAGGGTTGACTTTTTATATGTTAGGATTCTGTGGAAACTCCCTTTACGAAAGTTGTAGAGCGCGTCGATACGAGTTCGTGGACATATGGAACGCAAAAATCAGAGTTCGTACGAAGAAGTTATGGCATTCAGAAAAAGTTTCCATTTTGGGTTAAATAGAAAAATTTGGGAAAATTTTCAGAAAACCCTAACTTTCCAAAATTAGAAAGTCAGACCCCTTTTCTATCTCCCCGATTAGAAATCGCCGATTTCCGTTTTTCGGTGATATCTCCACCGTCCGGCCACCTCTGGACGAGATACCACCAGCGCTGGAGTCGCCTCTTCCTCCTCTATCTCCTCGTGGTAACATCTCATATCCTCTCGGCGTCTACGCGGCGGTGCACAGCGGAACCGATCCAAACTTCATTTTGGGTCAACGCCTGTTTCTCTCAACTCCGGCCACCTTTGCTCTAGATTCTTGGCTCTTTGAACTCGCCTTAAGATTCTGAACAAGCTTTATGAAGGATCGGGACAAGTTGTGGACGTTTTCACGTTCATCAGAGCTTCGCCGGTTTCTGGAAAAATTCCAGCCAACCGCGACTGTTTTTGGTAATTTTCGACCACTTCAGTTCATTTTCTGACTTCGAGCTGGTTGTGAAAGTTGTTCAACTCAATGAAACGAAGGGGCGCAACCTGGTTGCACCGCCATTGGTGGTGGTTGACTGTGGCTCTGCCGCCGTCTGTGGCGGCCACTTCCGGCCACCCGAAGGGCAGTTTCTGCCCATTTTTATGTTCTATTTATCAATACGATCATTTCGAAATACAACACTTAATTTTTGGAGATCGTTTGATTTAGTTATGAATTTTACGATTTCTATCGTTCGGTTTGTGATCCGTGAGGATAGAGCCGTCTGATCGACTTGAAGTTTTGTTATAATGATCGTAGGACTGTCTCGATGACTTTGTGTGGTCACCGATGAAGATCCAACCACTGGATCTTTGTATAAGTGCGTTTTATGTATTGTGCGCTAAGTTAAATATTGTATTTGGTTAGGTGATTGACGGTTTGAGTTGGCGGACGATTGGGAATCGTATTTTGAGCTGTTAAGAAGACGCAGCGAGAATTTAGAGGTGAGTAAATTTCACGTGGTTCATGTACGAACCGAGTTATTTAATAGTTGGAATTGATTGATAATTATAAATCTTTTTCAAAAATAAAGATTTGTTTGAGATAATATGAACTCGATCTAATATGGTTCATAGGGCTACGGCTCACAGGTAAAAAAATGAATTTAAGTATAAAATGAATTTCTTGGTTTTAATATGTATGAACTATAGTTGGTATTAGTAGGCATTCCTGAGCGGATGACTATGTATATATATATTTATTTATTTACGTGAAGTATATATATGTTGATGGCGTGACATTGTGATGTGCGTATGAATTGTGAGTTATTCAGAATATCGTTTTGAACTGTTACATATGGTGTTGAGAGAGTATTTGAGCGTTGGGGTAATATTTTGAGTCATGTGGGATTTTGTTTAAATGTTTTTCTGATCTACGGATCTGGTGTCACAGTGGTGACAGAGGCAATTGTTATCGTAAGACTGAATCTCGAATGAGGTGACAGGCTACGATTCAGTTGAGGCAATGTTTTTCTGTTCTACGGATCTGGTGTCACAGTGGTAACAGAGGCAATTGATATCGTAAGGCTGAACCTCGGCCGAGGTGATAGGTTACGATTCAGTTAGAGCTCTAGTCTGTCTGCCATCGTATGTCATGGGGGTAACACGGGGTTACTTATGACTCATGAATACATGTTTATTTTAAAAGAGAGTTTCAAGTGGTTTCCTTCTTTTGTCGTCCATTGAGGGACTGGGGTTCATACTAATTGGGGAGTTGATTTCGGATTGCTTTAATTACTCTTGAGTTGTGAAATTGTCAAGCATGCAGATTTGTGTCATTTTAATTGAGATTACTCATACGAGCTTCAAAATCTTACCGGGTTTGTTGTTTGCAATCCCGGTGCACTATTCCATGGTGTAACGGTTATTCCTGCAGGTGAGGACCACCAGGGCTGAGTACGAGGGCATGGTTGCAGCAGTGTAGGTTCAGAACCTATTTTTGTTAGTGTGCTGCTGTTTTTGGTGTGCTCCTAGTGAGCGTTTACATTTGTATATCAGTTCTCTCGAGTTTTGTAAACACTTGTTGATGTGATATTCGACTTAAGTGATCAAGTCTTTATTGACGTTTTGTTGTTGCTTAGATTAAATGGAAAAAGTTTCTGTACAATTTTCTGGAAGTTGGTTAAGTTATAGCGTTTCGGATTTGAATATCTTTATTCAAAATTCTGGGTGTGACACTTACATCCATAATTACGCATGTTCAAAGCAATTGTGGTTTGAAGTCTACCACAAATGAGTCTACCAGCATTTATGAGGATAATGCTGCTTGCATTGAGCAAATGAAGCAAGGCTACATCAAAGGCGACAACACCAAGAACATATCGCCCAAATTCTTCTACAGTCAACAACAGAAGCTCCTCAAGATCAAAGTGAACCAGGTTCGATCTGAGGACAATGTGGCAGACTTGTTTACCAAGTCATTGCCCAAGATCAAAGTGAACCAGGTTCGAGAAACATGTTGCAAGCGTTGGTTTGCAAAAGTTATCTGAACTCCCATGATCGTAGTGTTCAGAGGGAGACGCAGACATCAGGGGGAAATGTCTACATGTTGATCTCGAAACGTGAAGGGTGTGTTGTGCTCTTTTTCCCTTTCGACGATGTTATTTTTGTCCCACAGGGTTTTTGTTACTTGGCAAGGTTTGTAATGAGATAACGAGAGGAGCACCACGTTTGGGCGACACAATAGGGAGTGTTCAAGTAAATCCAGAATATGTGTCTAGCCCAAACTCTAGGTTACTTACTCAAGTTGTAATAGGGTTACTGTTAGAGATAATCTCGGAGAATCTTAGCAGATATCCAATCATTATACGATTATGTTTCCATGTACAACTCTGATTCTATGCTTGTAATCCTCTATATAAAGAGGCCCATATTATCAATGAAAGCACAACAAATTCTCTCCCAAATATCGATTCCCTTAAACATGTTATCAGCACGAAGCTCTAACCTTGAAACCCTAATATCGTAGCCTTCAAACCCTAGCAACCTCCGTCACACACCTCGAAGCCTTCTATCTCAGGAGCCCAGAACCGGCGGCGAAGTCACCAGAATAGGCCGGAAAAGTAAGAAAAAGATTCCTGTCTGGTTCGCAACCTTCCAAACCACCTTCTATAGTCAAATTTGGTCACCATCGGCGCCCTAACTCTAGGATCGAGGAACTAGAATCATAACTCCCAGAACCGGCAGTAAATTTACCGGACTGGCCAGCCCAGCTCGCTGTACCTACACGTCAAACCAGCCAGCCCAGTTCGCTGCACTAGCACGTCGCCCTGCCCACTTCCAACCCAGCCCAGTTACCGGCCAGCCCATCCCAACGCAAGCAATAGTGATACGCCCCATATCTGATTTACCCTTTTTCTGTGTATAAGTGAATTATTATACGATTTACTGTCCTCGGTTTCAGTTTTTATCATTTAGGGGGGGGGGGGTGCTAGAAGTTGATTTTTTATGGGATAACAATTTGAGAAAATTTTCTTCACAAAAGTTGTAGGGGACGTTAAACCAAGTCCGTGGACATGTGCTACACTTAAATCAGAGTTCGTATGTGAAAGTTATAAGCGAAAAGGTTAAGTTACTGTTCATGGTAAATTTCTATATATATAGAAAGTTACTGTGGTAGGTTTCCATTTCTGGCAGTCTGGCAGGTTTTGGAAACCTGCCCCCACGACTCTCTCTTTTCCTCTCTCTCCCCCGCCTCTGTCTCTCTCCTTCTCCCCTTCGATTTGCCGTTGTCTGGCCACCAAACGGCGAGCCCCAGTGGCGGTTGACTCTTCTCCTCTTCCCCTACACGCTTGTGGTCGTGGGTCGTCATGTTTTGGCGGAAGAAGAGAGAATTTGAGCCGAGAAGGTTACTGTAGCAAATTGGAGTTTTCTAGCGATTTCCTCCAATTTCGGCCATCTCTGGCCACCAAATCGGGTCTAACAGAAGCGCCTCGAGTCATTGATCATTTCCCTCAAGCTTCTAGCTTCAATTCACAGTGTGGAGAGAGAATCGAAGAAATTCTCGATTCTAGGGTCGGAAATTTTTGGAAAATTTTCACCGGCCAATCTGGAGCACTTCAAGGTAAAACTGAAATTTGTTGTAGTTTACAAAAGTGTTGGGCTTGTTGAGTAGGTGTTGCTACTAAAATTTGGTGGCCATCGGAGGTGGTGACCGGAAACATGTGGGGCCCACGCGCCGCCACTGTAGGCAGAGCATAGAGGCGCGTGGAGCAGTGTTTTAGTTTCTTTTTTTGGCTAATTAAATCCTGTAATTGATATAGAACTTGTATATGTGATTTTGGTGAAGATTGGAGAAGTTTTGAGTTGATTATGAATTTTTTGAAAATTAAGAATTTCGGTTATCAATTACGAGTATCTGACCGTCGGATTTCTCTTGAAGTTGCCGATAATTTGTAATCGCCGAATTGACATTGTGAGTGTAGTTGGATAGAATCCAATGTGGATTGAAGGAGTTGGGTTTGAAGGAGACGTTTAGAATTTCGATTTCTAATTATCGTAAATTTAAATTCCCGTCCTGTAATTATATTTTTACGAGTGCTATTCGTACAGGACAAGAGGAGTCTCCATACGAGGAGAATACCGATCGACGACAGGATTAAGCCGAATACTGTGAGAGGACTTTTATTTTAAGAAATGATGCATGCGTTTACTTTATCAACTTAATGCTTTACTAATTAAGTAATTAGCATGAAATTTAACCACCATATTATTTTAATTTCGGATTATCCCATTATTTATTTGGTTAATGCTTCTAGCATGATTTCGATTTTAAATTTTCTATGCTCGATTTGGATGACGTGGTTATTGTATGTTTTTCGACAAAACATTTTCCGAGGTAATTTCCAGAAATTAAGCTAATTTCTTTTGCCGACTTGAATTTCTTATAATTACTTTTTTGAAATGGGATTTCGAGGGAAGAATAATTATGATTTATAATTTAATCTTACAAATTGTTACCTGTTTGAAATTAATTTGACGTGTGGGACACGTCGTTGCTTTAATCGGAATTACTACGAGATTTTCCGAGTACAGTTGCGAATCGTACCCGTATTTTTTTGCTTTTGTGAGATTTTTGGGGAAGTTTTATGGATTTACTGGTTTTCGATTTTTATTTTCCACCATACTCAGGTTATTATATTTTCTTGTTCTCCTCCTCACGTCAGTTGCAGTCAAGGCTCCTCCTCACTTACTTTGTGTTTGTGGGTCGAAGTCGAGGATAGGGCCTGTAAGACCCGACCCTAGCCTGGGAGGCTCCTTCTTACAGTATGGTGATGTTTCTTCTTCCGCATATTAATTATTTATTTTAACCAGCGGGGCTGCATTATTTTCTTTCTTATGCACATTTTGAAGTTAAAAAAAAAAAATTTCTAAATCTTGCATGCATCGGAAATTTATTTTTCCAAGGTTAAACTGTGGGAAAGTATAAAACTCTTTCCTTTTTCCTTATGTTATAATTTGTAACTTTTTGTCCACTCACGCTAACGTTTTTAAATGCTTCCCCCTGGGCCCTTTGGTTTTAAATGCCCAGTTCACAACGTCGTTGCTCAGCACATTTGGAGTGAGCCATAGTGACCGCATTTGCTTCCGTCATCTCATATTGTAGGTTACCTATTTAACCTACTGAACTTTATATCAATTTCTGTTTTTAGATTGCTCTGTTTACTATGGGGATTGTGACCAGACTTGTAGTAAATTTATTTGGGGTTCAAGACCTAACTTTGATGAATTGTTGTATTTAATTATGGAGTTTTGTTGGACTTTAAGTATTTGAAGAATTATTATTATTCTTGATTGTGAGATGGTTTGGAATATGGGAGCAGGGTGGCTCCAGGAGTTTACGATTGGGTTATTAGAAGTGTTTTTGGATCAGGTTTGGATTGCCTACTTTTAGGGGAGGTTCTGCCGAATTTTCGGTAAAATCTTCTTTAAAAGTGGGTCTCGTAGGGCCACTTCGGATTTCAGGGTGGAATTCGGGGCCTGGCCTGTCAAGCAGCCTGGCCCAGCCCTTACGCGAGCCTCTGTCTCTCCCTGCTCTCTTGCGCACCCTCAGCACCGAAGCAGCAACAACTCCCGCTTGCTCCGCCAGCGAAGAAAAAAAAAACAAAGTAGGGAGAAGAAGCCCTTCTCTATCAAAGCCAGAAGAGAAAGAACAAAAAGGTAGGGAGCGGCCCACGAAGGAAGCGACTCACATTTTCAGTCAAAGGCAGCAAAGAAAGAAAAAAAAAACAGGGAAGTGGCCCACATTGGTAGAAGAAGAAAAAAAAAAAGGAAGAGGAAGCGGCCCATACTTTCAGTCACAGTCAAAGAAAAAAAAAGGTTTTTTTTTTTAACGTTTCTGCTTCTGCTTTCTGTACTTTCAATTTCTTTTATTTTTCTCGGGGACTTGCAACCTCCCTTCTTCTACCCCCTTTTCTTCTTCATAGAGGAGACCTAAGCCGAACTATGGGGGTTCGTGCTAACTCCGAGCTTGGAGCTCGTAGAATCCTCCAAACTTAGTGTTTGTTGAGAAGAAATGATTGACCAAAAACATCATTGTTTCGATCTAATCCAACCCTTCTTTGAATCGAATTTCGTGGAAGCGACTACTCTAAAAATTCCTAATTTGTTGGCAGCGACTACGCTCAGAAATTTTTATTGTTTTCGTGGAAGCCTTTTTCGCTCCAAAACTAACCCTCTTTTTCTTGTTGTTTTTCAAGATGAGTAACCTGAACAAGTTAGACTCTGCTCCACGGGAGACAACAGGTGCAGGATATCACAAATGGGTTCGTGATGTGCGCCAGCATCTTAAGACTGAATGGACTCTAAGTACGATCCTTGAGCCAAGTTAAAACGTGCTTACTCCTCAATAAGCTGCCGCTTTGGAAACGAATAGACCTAATTTGGAGGCAAACCAAGCAAAGGCCATTATTCTCATGACCCGTCACATGAATGACGCACTCCAAAACAAGTATCTTAATGAAGAAAACCCTAGAAAGCTATAGGTAGAACGCGAAGAGCTATTTGGCAACGTTCGTGACTCCTTGCTTCCTGATTTAGAAATGAGATGGCACAACCTTCGCTTCTATGATTTTAAGTCTGTACTTGACTACAACTCGGAAGCCCTTCGTATCAAGTCTTTGATGGAGTTATGTGGAAAGAACATTATTGATATGATGTTGATCGAGAAGACTCTCTCTACCTTCTCAGTCTCTGCATTGGTGATTGCTAAGAATTATCAGATTGATGTCAATGCCTGATGCATCACAAGGTTTCATGAGCATATTAGAGCCATGAATGTAGCTGAAAAGCACGACAATATCCTTGTGAGGAACTTTAACTCTAGACCCGTGGGAACCAAGTCTATTCCGGAGTCTAATTATAATCGCGCCCCTAATGAAGGAGGCAAGAAACGAAACCCTAAGGAAAAGGATAATTTTGGACGTTCTGGTCCATATTCTCGCCCCAAAGAGGAAGGAAACCGTCAAGATAGGAGTGCACAGAACCGTGGAGGTCAACATTTGAGGAGAGAGGGAGGCAGAGCATCCAGCTATGGTGGTGGCGTCACCAAGGAGAATAGTCATCTCCAACGCACCCCTAAAGGACCTCAATCAAGGGAGCCTGACCATAAAGATGCTTGTCTTTAGTGTGGAGCATTCGGACATTGGGCCAAAGCTTGTAAAGCATCCCAGAATGCTGCAAACGCATACAATGTATCGTGAAGCAAGGGAAGCAAATTACATGGAGCAAGAAAGATGAAGATGGCGATCTCGATCTGAGGGTGGAAGACTTCAAAGGCCAAGATCAAGAGACTGGCGATTTTGTTTAAGTCTCTTATTTTTTCCAAGAGATGTAGGCGATTGACATATTATTTTTGTAGTAAATGCCAATGGTTTAGTCTTTCTTCAAACTAGGCTTATACAAAGTAAGTGTGATGTCTAGGAAGGTTTTGAGATAAATGGTACTTAAGCAAACCTTGCTCCATAGACATCTCTCTACTCAGCTGGTCACATTTATATTGGAGTTACCGAAAGAAGTTAGACGACTACCATTGTTTTGCATTAGTTAGTTCATTGGATTAGATTTTCTTTGGTTAAAGAGACAATGATGTAATTCCTTTTGGCTTATTAATAAAAGTTGAGTTCCTTTCATTATGACTCCCTTTTAATTACGTGCCTTTTCTTTTAGGATTGGATTCTGGAGAACTTCAATGTCTTGCGGATAGTGCCACTATGCACACCATTCTCCGCCATAGGCAATTATTCTTGGAGATGTTGCCTATATATTCCTCTGTGACTACGATGGCTGGGCTATCAGGATTAGTTCAAGGACATGGAATGGCCCAATTCCTTTTGCCAAATGGCTCCTTGATTAATGTCGCAAATGCTCTCTACGCTCCTAAGGCAAATCAAACCTTATTGAGCTTTAAAGACATTACAGCCAACAGATTCCATGCGGAAACGCATACTGAGAACGGAAAAGAGTTCCTTTGTATTACCTCTAATGATTGCGAATGAAAGCGCATCTTAGAGAAGCTTATGTGTCAATCTAGTGGACTTTATGCCAATAATGTGATAAGAGAAGATCTCTTGGATTCTGACACATATTGGCTTTGGCATGACCGATTAGGACATCCTGATCGTGATAAAATGATCCATATACTAAAGACTTCACACGGACATCCATTCTTTTGAGCGAAACGAAGCAAGAATCAAAGATTGATTCCTGGACTGAGTGTGACCGCCACCGCCTCTGGCGCCACAGCCATCCACTGCCTTCTAAAGGCTGCCACTATCCCTCCTCCCAACGCCATTGAAGGCGTCTTTCATGGCCATGATGCCATGGATATCAATCCCCATGACCATGGTGCCATGGATGCCGCTTCCTATGGTCCTAAAGCCATGATGGGTGATATAGCCACAAATTTTGCTTTGAATAACGCTTCAGACGCTCAGGCCCAACCACTGCTCATTGGTTGCTTCTAAGGCCCTTCACTCATTTTGCAAAGCCAGTTCCTTAGGGAAATTAGGACCTAGACCGTCCTACGCAAAGCATCCCAAAATACTCATTCCGTTCTTAAAGAGAATCCAAGGGATATCTGTGGACCGACCCAACCACCTTGCGGACCTTTTAAATAATTTGTGGAGTTGGTTGATGCGTCGACATGCTGGTCACAGGTCGCACTGTTGTTCACTCGAAATGCTGCTTATGCTAAACTCCTAGCCCAGATTTTCTGTCTACGGGCTCACTACCAGGACCATCCCCTTAATTCTATTCGACTTGATAATGCTGGGGAGTTTACATCGAAAACATTCGATGACTATTGCATGTCATTGGGGATTGATGTAGAGCATCCAGTTCCTCATGTTCATTCCCAAAATGGTCTCGCATAAGCCTCCATTAAGCGCCTACAAATGATAGCACATACATTAGTTATGTGCACCAATCTCCCTGTTTCCGCTTGGGGATATGCAATACTGCATGCAGCAATGCTAATTCGTCTACGACCCACTGCCACCCAACCTTATTCTGCATTACAGCTAGTGACTAGGTACGAGCCTGATATCTCGCACTTACGCATTTTTGGGTGTGCCATTTATGTGCTTATTACGCCACCACAGCGTACTAATTAAGATGGGTCCACAGAGACGAATGGGCATATATGTTGGATATGAGGCTCCAACTATCGCCCGCTACCTGGAACCCTTGACAGGCGATCTCTTTACCGGTAGATTTCCGGATTATCACTTTGATGAGATAGTCTTCCCATCATTAAGGGGAGATAAAAACACACATGTTCAGCAGGAACGACAGGAGTTGTCGTGGTCTGTCCCCACTATGTCTCATCTCGATCCCCGTACCGTACAGTCGAAACTTGAAGTGCGAAGAATTATCGAGCTTCAAAATGTAGCAGATACTCTACCGGTTGCATTTTCTGATACTGCTAAAGTGACGAGATCACATATACCTGCTGCAAATGTGCTTGCAAGGATTGACGTCCCAAATACTGGACGTAACGCCGCTCCTGAGGTACTAGGAGATGGCACCACTGCCCAAATTGGCAATGAAGTTGTCACGCCCCGAATTTTGAATAAAGAAATTCAAATGCGAAACGAGAAAACTCAACAATTAAAAGAAAACACTTAGAAAATTCTTCAATTAAATCAAGCGATAAAACCAACCGAGCTCACCAACATCAATACAGACTCGTTCTTTAGAGTCACATATTAATGTACAAGAGTTTACAAATTAAACTGAATGACAATTCAATAAGTAAACACACTCACTACATAGTGGAAGAATAAAAATAACGAACACCTCTACGTCCAAGCTACCACCGCAACCAAACCTCAGCTCCAATGACGATCACTCGATATTCTAACCTGCACAATAAACCTTACACCATGGAATAGTGCATCGGGTTGAAACAACAAACCCGGTAAGCTTTTGAAGCTCGTATGAGTAAACCTAAATAACCACAAAAAGGACATCTTTTCGACTCGAGAACAATAAATCAACAAGTGATTATTTCCAACAACAAAATCCTTTTCTTTTCTTTTTAACGAATACACATGTCACAACTGTGACAAATCAAATCATTCTAATGAATCAATTCCGACAATTAAGTAACTCGGTTCATAAATGAAACACGTGAGATTTACTCACTTCTAAATCCAGCTGCGTCTTCTTAACAGCCTAAAATCACAAAATGTTCGCCAGCACAATCCGTCAAGCACTTACTCAAATACGGTCTCAACTTAGCACACAATTCACAAAACACAATTATATGAAGATCTATCGGTCGGATCCTCACCTGTGACCACACAAGGTCATCGAAACAGTCCTACGATCATTATATCAAAACTACTAGTCGATTGGACGGCCCGATCCTCACGGATCAAAAATCGAACGATCGAAATCGTAAAATTCACAACTAAATCATACGATCTCCAAAAATTATGCATTGTACATCAATACAATCGTATCGTTGTGTAGATTTAAAAGAGAAACAAAAACTGTTCCGTGGGTGGCCGGAAGTGGGCGAAAATGGCCGCCGGTGACTGAGGCAGAGCCGCCGTCAACCACCGCCAATGGAGGTGCAGCCAAGCTGCACATCTTCGTTTCAATGTGGTGAACTATTTTGATGACTAGCTCGAGGTCAGAAAACAACCGGAAGAGGTCGGAAATTACCTCGCAAGCTTCGATTTGGCCGGAAAATTTGCAGAAACCAGTGACAGCTCCAACGAACGTGAAAACGTCCACCACACGGCCCGATCCTTCGTAAATCTTGTTCAGCAGCACAAGGCGAGTTCAACAAGCCAAGAATCTCGAAGATTGGTGGCCGAAAACTTGAGATATCGGGGTTGACTCGATCTTGGACCCAAATCTGGTCGAGCTTCCCGTCGCCGCTACAGGTCGTGCCGCGGCGCAAGGCTGCCACTGCCCGCTGCGTAAGGTCAAGGTGAGCACGTTGGACGTGGTCTGGCGTGAATTGGTGGTCTGTGGAGGGAGATATGGCCGGTGGAAGGAAATCGGCCATTTCCTTTCGGAGGAGAGAGAAGAGAGCTCGGGTTTCCTTTTTGGGAAATCTGGGCTTTTTTGCAATTTTCCCAAAACTTCATCCTTTATACAATAATGGAAACTTTTTCCGAATGTGATAACTTCTTCATACGAACTCCAATTTTTGCGTTCCGCATATCCACGACCTCGTATTGACGCGCTTTACAATTTTCGTGAAGGAAGTTTTCACAAAATCTTAACGTATAAAAAGTCAACCCTCGAATCGAAGCATTTTCGAGCAAATAATTGTTAGAAATAATTTCTGCTCCACCCTCGAACCACGAAACCGTATCAACGAACACTTTAATAATTCCCGATGCATTGAGGAATTAATAACGAATTTCTGGGACATTACATTCTACACTCTTTAAAGAAATTTCGTCCCGAAATTTAGGCGCACTACCGAACAATCAGGTACGGCTAACTCATTCTCAAATCCAGTCATTGCACTCCTGCACGTAATGCTCTCGTCATTAAGCCTCCACAAGATATTGAAAAAGTCAATTTACTTCCTTTGAAGTCATTTTGTCAACCTATCCAGAAACGAACAGGTTCAACAACAAAGGTCACATCCGCTTTCACCTCAATTGTACCATGATTAATCACAATCGACTCGTCGCGGATATACTTTCTCGGCATGACCACATGGAAAACATTTTGCATACCAGACATACAAGGTGGTAAGGCAAGCCTATATGCCAAATCTCCAACTTTCTCAAAAACTCAAAAAGGTCTGACAACTTTAGCACAAACTTCCCTTCTTGCCAAAACTCATCATTCTCAAACTTAGCATAAAACTTTCCCTCTTTCAGAACCTGTAGTACAATCTGAAGATGCTTATCATGATCCTCCAAAGACTTGGAGCAATTCAAGATATCATCCACGAATACTACCACAAACAGATCCAAATAGGGATTGAACATATGGTTCATTACTTCCATAAGGTAGCAGGTGCATTAGTTAGACTAAAAGACATGACGACAATTCAAAATGTTCGTACCTGGTCCCAAAGCAATCTAAGAAGATCCCGCTCCTTACAGCAGCATTTGACCTCGGACGTCAATAACGAAATACCGGTTGTCTAGGGACAGATAACACATCCTCACTTCCGCCTCTAGCCCTCAAATAACATTGCTCTTATCACGATGATCTTGCCAACTTTTAAACAAGTCAAAAACTTCCACTCGACATTGTTCTGTAGTCCCGTCTAGAATACAAACCAACCAGCAACGATAGTCGCACCAACTTCCTCTTCAACGGTACCACGATCAAGCACACTGGCTCTATTATAGACATATCTCTCCATTAAAGGCACCTGAAACATTCTGCACAACAGATAATCTAGGAGATAAGGCTAACCTAAACGCCGAAGCTCCACCTCGCATCATATCGCAACAGGTCCGACAGACCTCAGTCTTAACCTCACGTTGGAGTTAAAACCGCATGTCTTAAACATCACCTCCAACACCTGATTCCCTCGTTCAGTTCGTCCAACCATCTGTGGATAAAGTACTGCACTCACACTTCAAGTAATTCCTCATAGCATTCTAGAATAGTTCTCACTCCACGAAGTAAGACATGTCTAGGTCAAACATCTGATTCAGGTACAATACCTAGCATCACCACACTACGACACTCTACCACTCCACTTGGTGATCATTCAAACATTCTATGCGTCACAACTTCTGTAATTGCAGCACATCACTAGGTTCCGCACAGCAGGAACACTAGGAGATAAAGCAACTCAGATGCTGAATCTCTACTTCTCACCAAAATCACAACAAGTTTAGCGGACCTTAGTCTTAACTTCGCTTTGAAGTTCAAAACAAATGCCTTCAACATACCCTCAGTCACTCAATCTGTGGGTAAAATGATGCACCCGCAGCTCGAGTGATCCTTGTGGCATCTTAGGATAGTCTCGAAACTTCGAAATGAAATTTGCCTAGTATCACCGTACTAGTCATCCTCACCACAGCACTTGGTGGTAACACAACCATCGCCTGAATTCCATCCCTGCACATAACCCAACAACGGCTCTGAAACTACTCCACTAAATGCAGACTACTCCAGAGTCTAGAATCCCGTTATCACAATAGTATATGCACACATCATTGATAATGCAACTCTAGCACTACAAGAATTTGGAAAAGAACCTGCCATTCACTCGAATCAATAGTACAACATTCTTGTACAATCATCATTTCATGAAATCACAACAAGTTCTACATGCATCATAATCACACAGGAACTCATTCATAAAGACAACAGAGCAAGCATCACCACATAATAAGTGTCCTTACTACTTCAGAACACAAAATCACACTAAGGTCGAGCCTCGACCAACAAACACAAAAGCAACACCAAATTCACCCATGACATTGTACGCACAATCAAAGTGGTAGAAAATCTCCACTGCCACACATTGAAAGACATATCACATAACCAACACACATAACTACCCTCTGAACTCTGCTGACTAATAGCAAACACTCTAGTTCGTCCCCGAAGGCAGCTGACTCTACTAGGTCCCCTGCCCACTGTCCCTAGGTCGGGTACACACTCTAGCTACATGCCCTGTCTGGCGGCATCTAAAGCATACTCTACTCTTTGGCTTCTTGCACGCCCTGGTTAGATGGCCCACAACTCCGCAGTTGTAACATGTCAATGCCATACCCTGCCTAACAAGTATAGCCCCAACAGGTTCAGCTGTAACTCTGACTGGATCTTGCTGGTGCGTCCTCTGTCTTTTCCAGGACCCGCCCTGAGTATCTGAAGTATCACTGCCCTCTATAATTGCCCTTCCCTTTCCTCGGGGATCCCCTATAGTTGTCATCTCCCTTTGAGAAGTTAGAAGTTCCTGCTCAAACGCTAAGGCACTAGCGAAACTAGGTGCCACAGTAGGCCACTCAAAAGGAGTCACCCTATCTCTGATCATCAGGTTTAGTCCCTGCTGGAACTTCCAAACCAAAGACACTGAATCTATCGGCCTAACAATCCGATACAACTATGAGAACCAAGCCTCATAGTCCCAGACACTCATAGTCCCTTGAACTAGAGAAATGAAGTCAATCTCCAATTTTTCTCTCCCTGAAGCGGAAAGGTACTTGTCCAGGAAGAGTCCCACAAAATCCTCCCAAGTCATAGTGGATAAATTTCTAGTCCTCAGCACAAAATCCCACCATCGTCCTGCCTCACCCTGAAGGAGGAACGTAACTGGAATCTTCTTCTCCATGTCGGTACAAACGACCATATCAAAGTAGGTCTCCATGTTCTCGATCCACTGATCGGCTAACAGGTAAACTGTACCACCTTGAAATGCCACTGCCCCCTGTCTAATGACCTCCTTAGTAAGCCTTGTTAGGTGAGTAGCATCAACTGCCTCAACAACAGGCAGAACAAGTTGTACCACCTCATTCCCATCCTCTTGAAAGGTAACCATGTCTCTGCCCCTAGCCCTGCCTCTCTGAGGGTCCATCACCTACGGAGCATAACAACACTTGGTTAACACTTATATAAAACATAAACAAAAGAATAAGTCATATACAAGAACCGTATTACCCAAGACCTACACTTCACTTACAGAGCCGACTTATGCTCTGATGACTCAACGTTTCAAAACGACTCCTAACACTCCCACATACCCAATGACTAGATCAATACCGAAGAGTATATAATGGGGATCCGCTGCACACGGGCCATCACTCGAGTAGTACTGATTGTCACCAAATATGTACCTTACGCTGTGATACCAAATTGTCATGCCCCAAATTTTGAATAAAGAAATTCAAATCCGAAAAGCGAAAACTCAACAATTAAAAGAAAACACTTAGAAAATTCTTCAATTAAATCAAGCGATAAAACCAACCGAGCTCACCAACATCAATACAGACTCGTTCTTTAGAGTCACATATTAATGTACAAGAGTTTACAAATTAAACTGAATGACAATTCAATAAGTAAACACACTCACTACACAGCGAAAGAATAAAAATAACGAACACCTCTACGTCCAAACTAGCACCGCAACCAAACCTCAGCTCCAATGACGATCACTCAATATTCTAACCTACACCATAAACCCTACACCATGGAATAGTGCACCGGTTGAAACAACAAACCCGGTAAGCTTTTGAAGCTCATATGAGTAAACCTAAATAACCACAAAAACAACATCTTTTCGACTCGAGAACAATAAATCAAGAAGTGATTATTTCCAACAAGAAAATCCTTTTCTTTTCTTTTTAAGGAATACACATGTCACAACCGTGATAAATCAAATCATTCTAATGAAAACCGGTAATCCCTGCATATAGTTTAGTTCAGGAGATTACATTTAAAATCAACCATTAGAATGAAAAGGAAAATCAATGAAGAAGTCAAACAACTCACACTAAAGTCAATGATCACCCATCAACTCCAAACTAAAGTCGATAGTTGATGATCACCCATCAACTTCGACTAAAGTAGATGATCACCCATCAACTCCCAGTAAATCACCAAGTGATAAAATCATATTAATCCAACTCACAACATAATATGACATTCATGTCCCTCTTGGACAACAAAAGAAAGCAACCACCCGAAACTCACTTTCAAAAACACGTGTACTCATGGGCCTCAAGTAACCCCACGCGTCTCCCCCATGCAGTATAATGGCAGACAGACTAGAGCTCTAACTGATCATAACCACTCACCCGACCAAAGGCGTGGTTCCCGATATACTTGCCTCAGTCACCACTGTGACACTAGATCCATAGATCCAAAAACATTTAAAAAGTCCCACGCGACTCAAAATGTTACACCAAAACTCGAGTACTCTTTCAACACAATATAATCAACCATTCCATAATATAATGTATTGCCACGAAGAGTAAAGACTTGAAATGACAATTCAATCAACTCTCAATCATTACATCACCAATGTCGCACCATCAAATATATATATTCCACGTAAATATATATACGTAGTCATTCACGCAGGAATAACCACTAATACCAACTATAGTTCAAACGTATTAAAACCAAGAAATTCATTTTATACTTAAATTCATTTTTTTACCTGTGAGCCGTAGCCCTATGAAATGTAGTCGATCGAGTTCATATTATTTCAAACAAATCTTTATTTTCGAAAACGATTTACAATTATCAATCAATTCCGACAATTAAGTAACTCGGTTCGTAAATGAACCACGTGAGATTTACTCACTTCTAAATCTAGCTGTGTCTTCTTAACAGCCTAAAATCACAAAATGTTCGCCAGCTCAATCCGTCAAGCACCTAATCAGATACGATCTCAACTTAGCACACAATTCACAAAACACAATTATACGAAGATCCATCTGTCAGATCCACACCTGTGACCACACAAGGTCATCGGGACAGTCCTACGATCATTATATCAAAACTACTAGTCAATCAGACGGCCCGATCCTCACGGATCAAAAACCGAACGATTGAAATCGTAAAATTCACAACTAAATCATACGATCTCCAAAAATTATGCATTGTACATCAATACGATCGTATCGACGTGTAGATTTAAAAGGGAAATAGAAAATGTTCCGTGGGTGGCCAGAAGTGGCCGGAAATGGCCGCCTGAGACGGTGGCAGAGCCGCCGTCAACCACCGCCAATGGAAGTGCAGCCAGGCTGCACCTCTTCGTTTCAATGTGGTGAACAACTTTCATCACTATCTCGAGGTCAAAAAACAACCAGAAGAGGTCGGAAATTACCTTGCAAGTTTCGGTTTGGCCGGAAAATTTGCAGAAACCGGTGACAGCTCTGACGAACATGAAAACGTCCACCACTCGGCCCGATCCTTCGTAAATCTTGTTCAGCAGCACAAGGCGAGTTCAACAAGCCAAGAATCTCGAAGATTGGTGGCCGAAAACTCGAGATATCGGGGTTGACTCGATCTTGGACCCAAATCTGGTCGAGCTTCCCGTCGCCGCTACAGGTCGTGCCGCGGCGCAAGGCTGCCACTGCCCGCTGTGTAAGGTCGAGGTGAGCACGTTGGACGTGGTCTGGCGTGAATTGGTGGTCTGTGGAGGGAGATATGGCCGGTGGAAGGAAATCGGCGATTTCCTTTCGGAGGAGAGAGAAGAGAGCTCGGGTTTCCTTTTTGGGAAATCTGGGCTTTTTTGCAATTTTTCCAAAACTTCATCCTTTATACAAAAATGGAAACTTTTTCCGAATGCGAGAACTTCTTCATACGAACTCCGATTTTCGCGTTCTGCATATCCACGAACTCGTATCGACACCTCTATAACTTTCGTGAAGGAAGTTTTCTCAAAATCCTAACGTATAAAAAGTCAACCCTCGAATCGAAGCATTTTTGAGCGAATAATTGTTCGAAATAATTTCCGCTCCACCCTCGAACCACGAAATCGTATCAACGAACACTTTAATAATCCCGATGCATTTAGGAATTAATAACGAATTTTCGGGATATTACAGATGTGGCATCTATGGCTGCATGTCCCATGAGAAGGCGAGGTATACTGGTTGGTTCGAAGGATTCTCACCCTAGAAAGACAGCGAATGAGGCACAAACAAATCATTTGATCATCGATACTCAAAATCTGTTCCATGAGAATGTTCCAGATTATGGTTATGTCTAAGAGACATCTTTGGGGGACGGGGGGACGCCTCAATGTAAGAACCTATCCTGAAAACGTAGAGATCTCTGTAAATTACACTAGTGTACATGTGTAATAACCTCGATTTTCAATCGAGCAATACTTGGCGACAGTTTTATTCAATGAAGTATTCATTTCGATTTGGTGGAGATTAATTTTACGTCAAATCTCAATTGTTATTGTTGTAGCAAGGATTAATCAAATTTCCCCTACATTAATAATCAAATCCTATATTTCTGGTTTTAACACAAAGTAGTGGCAATCACTTTGTTAAAAAAAAAATGGAGGCGTGCTATGTGTTTCAAGCATTAAGTAAAGTGGTGCGACACTAGTTTGCTTTTTATTATACAATTGTATAGGATTGGTGGTATACTGGCTTTGGAGGAAGAAGAAAAAAATTCATTCTTCTCTCGTTCTCTCTTTCTGCCGAAACAACACCAGATTTTTCTTCAAGCTTGTTCTCTCTCCACAAGCCATCGATCGACCCCAGACCACGTCCCACGCCTTCGCCTCCTCCTTGCGCAGCTGCCAGTGGTAGCCTTTCGCTGTCTCTTGAGCCGTACACGGCGGTGGAGCACGAGGCCGGTTTGAGCGCGTTTTGGTTCCAAATCGAGATATCTCACGCTACCGGCCACCGATCCTTGTCAAACTTCATCCTCGTGCTTGCCTCAACTTCCTGAAGCTCCCAGAAGCAGCCTTACACGGCTTCGTGGCCCGTAGCAGTGGCTGCAAGTCAACCCCGACCAAGAACGAGACCGGAACTATCGATCCAAATATCTTGAGCTACAGGACGTCGTTTTGAGTGATTCTTGAACCAGTGAGTTCTTCTTGAGTTTCTTAACAACTCTTCAGAAGGAATCGAAGCCTTAAATTTAAGTTTTGACGTCGAAATCGAGCCTTGCCGGATTCTGCAAAATTCTGGAATTTTTCCGACCACCGAAGCTTTCGATCGGTATATCTCGAGCTACAGACCATATTTTTCTGTGATTCTTAAACCAGTGAGTTCTTCTTGAGTTTCTTAACAACTCTTCAGAAGGAATCGAAGCCTTAAATTGACGTTTTTACGTCGAATTGGAGCTCGCCGTTTTCTGCAGTTTCTCGCCGGATTCTGGAAATTTTCCAGTCACCTCGACTGTTCTAGGTAATTTCCCACCACTTCCTTTCGTTTTAAGACTTCATGCTAGTTATGAAAGTGGATCAGCTCGTCATTTGGAACAAGTTTGTAGTTGACGACTTTTGCATCGGAGGTGGTTGACCGGCGTTGACCGCCGCGTTGACCGCCCACTGACCGCCCCTTGTGGCGGCGCATTCGACCATATTTTGAATTTTTATTATCTAGGCTATGTTCTACGCATCCATACGAGCGTTTTGATATATTACAAGGTTATGTTAGAAAAAGTTGATAAATAGTGGATTTACGTTTTTACGTTACTATTTAACGTTTTTACGTTTTATCTTAAGTTTACGATCTGCGAAGATCTGACCATCGGTTTTACTTCAAATTTAGATATGTTGATCGTATGACTGTCCCGATGACTTTGTGTGGTCACGGGCGAAGATCCGACCGTTGGATCTTCGTATAAATGTGAAATAGTGATTTGGAGGGCGATTCGTGAGAATCTGACCGTCGGATTATAGTATAAATTTGTGGAGATGTTTGTAAGGACGATTCAGGAAGATCTGACCGTTGGATCTTCGTGATAATTTTGGAGGATGATCCTAAGGGCAATCTGTGAGGATCTGACCGTTAGATCATCGCGTAATTTCGATCCGACCGTTGGATCATCATTAATTTAGAATCCGACCGTTGGATTGTTGTATTTGTGTGGTTTTTGAATAAATTGCTAAGTTAAGATCGTGTTGGATTAGGTGATTGACGGATCGATTTGGCGGACAATTTGTGAAATTGTTGTTAAGCTGTTAAGAAGACGCAGCTGGATTAGAGGTGAGTAAACCTCACATGGTTCATATTACGAACCAAATATAATTAATTGATTTTTTTGTCGTAATTGTGTGGAAATTGTTTTTGAAATAAAGATTTGTTTTGAAATAATATGAACTTGATCAACTACGGTTCATAGGGCTGCGGCTCACAGGTAAGAAAATGAATTTAAGTATAAAATGAATTTATTGCTTTAATGCGTGCGAACTATAGTTGGTATTAATAGGCATTCCTGTGCGAATGTCTATGTATATATATTATTTACGTGAAATAATATGTATTGTTGGAGTTGTGTTGAGTTTATTGTTGAGAAACAATATATTGTGAGGGGTATTGAGTTTATTGTTGAGAAACAATATATTGAGAGAGATGTTGAGTTTTATTGTTGAGGAACAATAAATTGTTATGATCTGTGGAGATCAATAGGTCACGGGGTGACCATGACATACTATCAGCGACCCACGCTCTCGCGCCGGGTAGGTGGAACTGAATAGTATTAAATCGTGAACCACGCTCTCGCGCCGGGTAGGTGGAAACGATCAGTTAGAGCTCTAGTCTGTCTGCCAAATGTTGAGTGATCTTATGAGGGTAACGGGGAGTGACTCATAAGTATATATATATATATATGAGAGTGAGAAAGTGAAGTGGTTTTGTGGTGGTCGTTGTGATTGTGATGTTTCTACATTTCTATACTTGAGTTAAAGGAAATGTATTTTAATAAATCAACAGTTCATTCTTGTTTACTCATACTAGCTGTCAAAAGCTTACCGGGTTTGGTGTTGTTGCAATCCCGGTACACTATTCAAATTGTGTAGCGGGTACTACTACAGGTCAAGAGAATCAGGAAGGTGATCGAGCTGCGTAGAGTAGCTGCAAGTGTGTTATTCTGATTTTCTATTGTGAGGTTTGTTATGCTCATTTAGAGCTTTACAATTTTACTTGTGAGAGTGAATTTGTAATAATAAACTCGAGGTCTTCGAGACTTTATATTTGAGTGGCGAGTGGTGTGTTTGTTCTGAGAAAAAAATTCAGAACGTTTATTTGATTTAGTTGTTAAATTCATGTTTCGGATTTGAATTTGTTATTCAAAATTCGGGGCGTGACAGTTTGGTATCAGAGCGTAAGGTACATATTTGGTGATAATCAATACTTCCCGAGTGATGGCCCGTCTGCAGCGGATCCCCATCATATACTCTTCGGTATTGGTATAATCATTGGGTATGTCTTAGTATGGGGTCTAGACAGCGTGTATGTCCGTAGGACGGTAGAGTTGCCTTCTAAGTTCGTATTAGAATAAGTTTAGTTTCCGCGAGTTGTGATCTTCGAGGAATGGAAACCTCCGGATTTAACTCTGATGAGTCAGTGAGGATTGTTTATGGAAATGAGTTTCTTTCGTATGTTGAAGTGTTGGGTTGAAGGCATGGTATTGACATATGCACGTATCCAATGCGGATACAAGTATTAATCGATAGTAATTTTCTTTTTTTTTTAGTTGGATTTGCAGATGTTTTTAGAATGAAATTGAATCCTCTGAAGTGAATTATGATTATTTGGTTAACGTGATTAACGTATACTTGTGTTAAGGGTTATACAAGTATTAACCATATATTGCTATGCTTCTGAAGTAATGGACAAATTGGGAAGTATAACTAAGAGTTGAGGTAGAACCTGAGGTAGAGGTCGAGTCTGATGTAGGGACAGGATCTTTCTATGGAGACAGTTGAGGATGAGGTGGAGGCAGTAGAGGTTGAGCTGCCTGTTCCACATGTGGTTGATGTAATGGATTCTATTCTTGGGTTGAAGTGGTGAATGAGATTGAGAATCTAGGAACTGTTGGAAAAAGAAATAATCTCACCAACTCAAGATGATAGGAGAGTGAGAGATTATGAGGCAGAATTCTCAAGACCATATTTGTTTGAGAGACAAATGGATGCAAAGAGTTTGACCATAAGTTTCAGCTAGGACTGAATGCTTCGCTTTTGCATGACCTAATTAATTGATAGAACTAATTTTGGTTAAGGTGTTAGCCATTAAACATGATTCTTGACTCGTGGAGAGCTTGTGGGTAGTACTATGGTTAGACTTTTATGTGTGGCTATCTATTGTAGATGGTGGTTGGTTGTGTGATGTACGCCTACTGGTTGAGGAGATTGTGTGGGTTAGTCGAGGCTACACCTTATCTTGGTTGTGTTCTGAGATGGTAGGACACTTGTTGTGTAGTGATGCATGATTCATTGCTACTAATGATAGATTTTGTGTATGGTTTGACATATGGGAAGATTTATACGACCTTGTGATAGGGTTGATTGTGAAGAGACATTGGGTTGATGTATGAGCTGAGATAATAATGTTGTTTTGCAACCCTAAGAGTGCTAGCGTTGTATTATCAATGCTTGGGAACAAATATTATTGTGAGGATAGAATTTTGAACTATGGTGTAGTCAGGGTGAGATATTAGGTGCTTACTAGTGCCGATTGGTGAATCAAGATATGTCTTATGTAAGGGTGGATACTAATCTAGAAAGCTTCAAGAATTACTAGAAGTACGAGTGCAGCAGAGCTGACTAAGGTTTGGAAAGAGCATGGGTGACCAAGGTTCGATCCTTGGTGTTGTCGTAGGATTAACATAAAGGAGACAACATACATTCAATCTTATTGATTTAGTTACATTACAAAAAAAAAAAAAAAAAAAAAAAAAAAAAAAAAGGGACTACGCTATACTAAGCCAAGTCACCAGCTCCGGATGGGTTGAGGCTGAGCTCAAGAGAAACGTGAGAGCCACCGTTGTAACTTCCTGAGCCACCGGAATAGTAGCCATAGCTGCTACCTCCCTCGGAAGTAGTCATCAGGCCACCAAGGACGTCCTCACCGTGCATGGGGAACAGAGGAAGAGTTTCAATCTCCTGGTGATCTTCTCCTCGCTGTTCCATGAAAGTTTGTCCTCCTGTTGTGCCAAAGAAGGAAGTACTAGTATTAGTGTTGAAGGGTGAGGAGGAATACTGGTCAACACTGCAGTCGACCCGTGGCCCAAAATTGATGTCAATGGATCCACCAGCTGGCCCAAAATTGATGTCGATGGATCCACCAGCACCAGTAGGACTAGTGGACCCAAAGTTAATATCAATGGATCCACCAGTACCAGTAGAACTAGTTCCCACGGGCACTTGAGCAGCCTGATTGCACCTCTTCATCTGCTTCTCTCGAGCCCTGACATTCTGGAACCAAAAATAAATGTTCTTGCCCTCAACATGTCTATACTGGTTCAGCTGGAGACAGATCTCGTGAATGTGCTCTGTAGTTGGGCACTTAATTCCCTTGTCGTAGTAAAGATCCTTGAGGATCCTTATTTGATCTGGAGTAGGAACCCACCTGACACGGCTTCGCCAGAAATCCGTGTTGGCACTACTCCCGGCTGCTTGGTTGTTTCCTCCATCCTCGATTTGTTGTTGGGTTTGTAGCTCCATCAGTTGCAGAGTTCGTGGTTCCATGGTGATGGGTTGAGGGGATGTGAAGATCGAAGAGTAAAGTTGTCGAGTGTTTGAAGGAGTTGTTGTTAAAGGGAATAAGGATGATGATGGTGTGTTGGAGATCTGAAAGTTCAGAGGAAAGATGGGATTGAATCAACTAGATGGGAGAGAAGATCAGAAGAGAAGGATTGAAATCGAAGAAGAAATGTTTTGAGTTTTGAAAGAAGAGGAAAGCTGAAGAGTTGGGAGAGAGGGGCTGGAACTCAGGAGAGATTTTCGTTCCTTTGGAGTGAACAGTTGCGCCCTCAGAATGCACCTATTTATAGAGCGAGGTGAGCAGATCTCCACCGTTGGATGGACGATTCCTGTGATTCATTCTACGCGTTGGATTAAAGTCGCCCTGAAACCCGGAAAAGTTGTTGGCGCGTGGAGAGCGTGTAAGGGGACCGAGGGAATCTCGAGGCGCTGTGGCAGACAGCTGTAGCCGAAAGCAGATTTGACTTTCCGTAAATCACGGAAGAGACGTGTCGTGGCACGTGGAGTGTACCGACGGTTTGTTTTTATTCTATCGCTTTTGATAGAATAAATAAAAGAATTGTGAGGACAACAGCGAGAGCAGCTGGTGCTCTAGTGGTTGAAGAGCAAAGCTCTTGTACAAGAGGTCAGAGGTTCGAACCTTGCCTCTCGTTTATTTTTATTATGTTCGCTTATGACATAATAAGTATAACATTTGTACACATTATATTAAGCACAGCTTGTGCTCCAGTGGTTGGGGACAAAGGTTTCGTGCAGCAGGTTGAGGTTTCGAACCTTGCCTCTCCCGTTATTTTATTTATGTCGCTTATGACATAATAAATATAACACGTGAGCATATATTAATGAAGGCAGCTCTTGCTTCAGTGGTTGGGAGCAAAACCTTCGTGTTCGAGGTCGGGAGTTCGAACCTTACCTCTTACAAATATTTTTGGATCTCGTATATGCTTGATATACGGAAGTATATACGGTATGTACGGTATACATACGTATATACGGTCTGTACGGTATGCATACGTATATACAGTTGTACGGTATGCATACGTATATACGGTCTGTACGGTATGCATACGTATATACGGTATGTACAATTTCATACCGTAGCCGAGCTGGAAGTTGGTGGGCCGATTGGTAGGCCCAAATAGTAAGCCCAAATAGTAAGCCCAAATAGTAAGCCCAATTGTTCGGCCCGATTGGTAAGCCCAAATGTTAAGCCCAATTGTTCGGCCCAAATGGTAGGCCCAAATGTTAAGCCCAATCGTTCGGCCCGAATGGTAAGCCCAAATGTTAAACCCAAATTGGTTCGGGCCGGTTCGAAATTTGGATGGTTCGGTTTCTTCGGCCCAAATGGCTAGCCCTAATGCTTAGCCCAAGGATTGAGCAAGCCCAAGTCATCATCGCTGGGTGACATATTTTATTGGCGTGCTTTTGGGGATGAATTGTTTTGAGTGATGCATCTCTATTGTTGTGTAGAATAGTGCATGCTTAAGTTTTACTATAGAGATTTACCGTGATGCTAATTGAGTAGCGAAATGCTTTGTGGGAATGTTTA
Organism: Rosa rugosa; assembly: GCF_958449725.1. Lineage (NCBI taxonomy): Eukaryota > Viridiplantae > Streptophyta > Magnoliopsida > Rosales > Rosaceae > Rosa > Rosa rugosa. The sequence continues at coordinate 39,182,447 of NC_084826.1, read as the reverse complement.
CTGTACTTGTATGCCAGTACAGGAAGATGATCTATGTGAAGATCTATGTGAGGATCCATGTGATGATTTTGTGTGAGCTTACTTTTGTGATGAAAGGATTTGGTGGCCATAGGAATGTATTTTTATACAAAGGGCTGTGGCTTTGTAGATTACTACAGCTTTCGAAAGGATGGAGATTCGATGGTTAGGTCAACCTTAATCGTGAGGAATTGACTTGCGCGTAAATTTCGGGACGAAATTCCTTTAAGGGTAGATTGTAATAACCTCGATTTTCAATCGAGCAATACTTGGCGGCAGTTTTATTCAATGAAGTATTGATTTCGATTTGGTGGAGATTAATTTTACGTCAAATCTCAATTGTTATTGTTGTAGCAAGGATTAATCAAATTTCCCCTACATTAATAATCAAATCCTATATTTCTGGTTTTAACACAAAGTAGTGGCAATCACTTTGTTAAAAAAAAAATGGAGGCGTGCTATGTGTTTCAAGCATTAAGTAAAGTGGTGCGACACTAGTTTGCTTTTTATTATACAATTGTATAGGATTGGTGGTATACCGGCTTTGGAGGAAGAAGAAAAAAATTCATTTTTCTCTCGTTCTCTCTTTCTGCCGAAACAACACCAGATTTTTCTTCAAGCTTGTTCTCTCTCCACAAGCCATCGATCGACCCCAGACCACGTCCCACGCCTTCGCCTCCTCCTTGCGCAGCTGCCAGTGGTAGCCTTTCGCTGTCTCTTGAGCCGTACACGGCGGTGGAGCACGAGGCCGGTTTGAGCGCGTTTTGGTTCCAAATCGAGATATCTCACGCTACCGGCCACCGATCCTTGCCAAACTTCATCCTCGTGCTTGCCTCAACTTCCTGAAGCTCCCAGAAGCAGCCTTACACGGCTTCGTGGCCCGTAGCAGTGGCTGCAAGTCAACCCCGACCAAGAACGAGACCGGAACTATCGATCCAAATATCTTGAGCTACAGGACGTCGTTTTGAGTGATTCTTGAACCAGTGAGTTCTTCTTGAGTTTCTTAACAACTCTTCAGAAGAAATCGAAGCCTTAAATTGAAGTTTTGACGTCGAAATCGAGCCTTGCCGGATTCTGCAAAATTCTGGAATTTTTCCGACCACCGAAGCTTTCGATCGGTATATCTCGAGCTACAGACCATATTTTTCTGTGATTCTTGAACCAGTGCGTTCTTCTTGAGTTTCTTAACAACCCTTCAGAAGGAATCGAAGCCTTAAATTGACGTTTTTACGTCGAATTGGAGCTCGCCGTTTTCTGCAGTTTCTCGCCGGATTCTGGAAATTTTCCAGTCACCTCGACTGTTCTAGGTAATTTCCGACCACTTCCTTTCGTTTTAAGACTTCATGCTAGTTATGAAAGTGGATCAGCTCGTCATTTGGAACAAGTTTGTAGTTGACGACTTTTGCATCGGAGGTGGTTGACCGGCGTTGACCGCCGCGTTGACCGCCCACTGACCGCCCCTTGTGGCGGCGCATTCGACCATATTTTGAATTTTTATTATCTAGGCTATGTTCTACGCATCCATACGAGCGTTTTGATATATTACAAGGTTATGTTAGAAAAAGTTGATAAATAGTGGATTTACGTTTTTACGTTACTATTTAACGTTTTTACGTTTTATCTTAAGTTTACGATCTGCGAAGATCTGACCATCGGTTTTACTTCAAATTTAGATATGTTGATCGTATGACTGTCCCGATGACTTTGTGTGGTCACGGGCGAAGATCCGACCGTTGGATCTTCGTATAAATGTGAAATAGTGATTTGGAGGGCGATTCGTGAGAATCTGACCGTCGGATTATAGTATAAATTTGTGGAGATGTTTGTAAGGACGATTCAGGAAGATCTGACCGTTGGATCTTCGTGATAATTTTGGAGGATGATCCTAAGGGCAATCTGTGAGGATCTGACCGTTAGATCATCGCGTAATTTCGATCCGACCGTTGGATCATCATTAATTTAGAATCCGACCGTTGGATTGTTGTATTTGTGTGGTTTTTGAATAAATTGCTAAGTTAAGATCGTGTTGGATTAGGTGATTGACGGATCGATTTGGCGGACAATTTGTGAAATTGTTGTTAAGCTGTTAAGAAGACGCAGCTGGATTAGAGGTGAGTAAACCTCACATGGTTCATATTACGAACCAAATATAATTAATTGATTTTTTTGTCGTAATTGTGTGGAAATTGTTTTTGAAATAAAGATTTGTTTTGAAATAATATGAACTTGATCAACTACGGTTCATAGGGCTGCGGCTCACAGGTAAGAAAATGAATTTAAGTATAAAATGAATTTATTGCTTTAATGCGTGCGAACTATAGTTGGTATTAATAGGCATTCCTGTGCGAATGTCTATGTATATATATTATTTACGTGAAATAATATGTATTGTTGGAGTTGTGTTGAGTTTATTGTTGAGAAACAATATATTGTGAGGGGTATTGAGTTTATTGTTGAGAAACAATATATTGAGAGAGATGTTGAGTTTTATTGTTGAGGAACAATAAATTGTTATGATCTGTGGAGATCAATAGGTCACGGGGTGACCATGGCATACTATCAGCGACCCACGCTCTCGCGCCGGGTAGGTGGAACTGAATAGTATTAAATCGTGAACCACGCTCTCGCGCCGGGTAGGTGGAAACGATCAGTTAGAGCTCTAGTCTGTCTGCCAAATGTTGAGTGATCTTATGAGGGTAACGGGGAGTGACTCATAAGTATATATATATATATATGAGAGTGAGAAAGTGAAGTGGTTTTGTGGTGGTCGTTGTGATTGTGATGTTTCTACATTTCTATACTTGAGTTAAAGGAAATGTATTTTAATAAATCAACAGTTCATTCTTGTTTACTCATACTAGCTGTCAAAAGCTTACCGGGTTTGGTGTTGTTGCAATCCCGGTACACTATTCAAATTGTGTAGCGGGTACTACTACAGGTCAAGAGAATCAGGAAGGAGATCGAGCTGCGTAGAGTAGCTGCAAGTGTGTTATTCTGATTTTCTATTGTGAGGTTTGTTATGCTCATTTAGAGCTTTACAATTTTACTTGTGAGAGTGAATTTGTAATAATAAACTCGAGGTCTTCGAGACTTTATATTTGAGTGGCGAGTGGTGTGTTTGTTCTGAGAAAAAAATTCAGAACGTTTATTTGATTTAGTTGTTAAATTCATGTTTCGGATTTGAATTTGTTATTCAAAATTCGGGGCGTGACAACATGAGACGCGGGAAAGAAACTCCATCATCATTGATGACGCTCTCCCATTGGGGCGCGACTATAATTGGACTCCGAAATAGGTTCTGTTCCCACGGGTCTCTAATTATAGATCTTCACAAGGATGTTTTCATGCTTTTCAGCGACATTTATGGCTCCAATGAGCTCATGAAACCTTGTGATCCGTCCTGCAGTAACATCGATTTGATAGTTCTTAGCAACCATCAAAGCAGAGACGGGGAAGGTAGAGAGAGTCATCTTAATCATGATCGCATCTGTGATCGTTTTACCACATTTTTTCATTAAGGATTTAATGTGAAGTGCTTCTGAGTTGTAATCAAGAACTGTCTTGAAATCACAAAAGCGGAGGCTATGCCATCTCACTTCTAGGTCAGGAAGTGAGGAGTCACGGACGTTGCCAAATCTTTCTTCGAGTGAGACCCACAACCTTCTGGGGTCTTCTTCATTCAGATACTCATACTGGAGTGAATAATCCATATCACGAGTCATTAGGATAACGGCTTTCACCTTATTTGCCTCCAAGGCTGCTCTATTTTCTTCCAAAGCTTGAACTTGCTCAACAGTTAGCACCTCTTAGCTAGGCTCAAGAATCGTCCAGGATTCCTTGGACCTTGAGATGCTGGCGAACATCACAAACCCACTTATGATATCCAGAGCCAGTTGTTCCCAATGGAGCAAAATTCAGTTTATTCAGGTTACTCGTCCTGAAAGAGAACAAGAGAAAGGGTTAGTTTAGAGACAAAAAAGCTACCACGAAAACAATAGAAATTTCTAAGCGTAATCGCTCCCAAGAAATTCAATTCCAAGAGGTATTGGATTAGATCAAAACAACGATGTAAGTGGTCGATCGTATCTTCTCAACAAACTCTAAGTTTGGTGGTCTCAACAAGCTCCAAGCTTGGAGATAGCACGAATCCCCCACAGTTCAGCTTAGGTCCCCCCATGAAAGTAGAAAGTGGGGTAGAAGAAGGGAGGTTGAAAGTCCCCAAGAAAAGAAAAGAAACTAAATTACTTGAAAGCGGCAACTTTTATAAAAATTTATGAAATGTCGCTGGAAAAGTCGTCGGAAAAGATGCCGGAAAAGTCAGCAAAAAAGTCGTCGGAAAATGGCCAGTAAACAGCGGTGGCTGGCGCTGGTCGAGCTTGTTGGCAACGAGGCTAATAGAAGGCAGGGGCTGCTATGCGTTGATATGAGCTAGTGAGGCTAATCAAGGCGATGTGATGTGCGTGCTACGATCTAGCGTGTTTGCGTGCGTGCTGTGTGCTAATGTGCTGGCTTGCCCGCGCTGTGCAGGGCAGCGAGGCTAATTTGCTGAGAAGGATAGAATGGCTAATCTGTGTGTTGGACGAGGCTAACAATGATGCTTGGCGAGGCTGACAGTGTCTAGACATGGCTAATCTGCCTCGCGGGGAGTCGGTGAGGTTGTGCACTAGGCGAGGCAAGGCTAGCAAGTTGCGCAGAGAGGAAAATCTGTCGAGCTGCTGTGTGTGGCTGTGCAAGCCTGTGGCAAGGCTAACGCGGGCTGTGGTGAGGCTAACCAAAGTTTGGCGAGGCTAACAGAAGGCAGAGCGAGGCTAACGCTGGCGCAGGGGCGCACGCAGAGAAAGGCGAGGCTATGCGCTGGCGAGGCTAACCAAGCTACGCTAACCTGGCTGGTTCGGTATTTCCAATGGCCGGTTCGGGTGTTTTCCGGCCGGTTCCGGTGGTTCCTAGCTTCAAGGTGTGCGGCGGGAAAAGCTAGGGTTTGGAGGTTACGATTTTAGGGTTTTAGGGTTAGGGCTTCGTACTGATAACATGTTTTAGAAAATTAGAAATTATGAGAGAATTGAGTTGTGTTTTCATTGATAATAGAGGTCTCTTTATATAGAGGATTACAAGCAGAGAATCTGCGTCTTACAAGGGAACTGAATCAAACAATGATTAAAATATCTCTGTAGATATCGGTAAGACTAACCCTATTACAACTCAGACAAGTAATCAGAGCTTGGGCCAGACACACACACACACTAGGTGTCCTTATACAAAAAGGGATCTGTGTGAATTTTAGACATCAAATTTTAGATTATTATTTTTTAAATCTAAAGTCAAACGAACCCAGCCGCGCCTATTCAACTTGAGCTCGTCCAATAAATCTAGCCGACCCGCGCCCAGCTCGGGTTTAAGAAAAATATTCAAGCCGAGCCGAGCTTGAGCATGGAAAAAAAAAATTCAAGTTTTAGCCCAGCTCGCACTCGATAAAAATCAAATGAGCCGAACAAGATCACCCTGGTATTCGCTCCGGCTCAGCTTATTTACACCCCTATACTTTAGGAATAACTCCAATAAAAATTTGAAAGAGTCACTCCTAAAATGGACTATTCAAAACCTGTGGAAGATTAAAATCACACTTCTAAAGATTTCACAACCAACCTTAACTCTTGGAGCCTACCTGCTTCCCATTCCACAACAACTCCACAATACACAATATACACAATAGGTTGGTTATCAGAGCAATTCTAATTCACTAGGTAAATAAGGAGATAGAAATAAGATAAGTATGCGAAAGCTGTGCTGTTGACTATGCTCAACTCCAGGTACGTCCGTCCTCAACTAATCTAGTCTGCAGATTGGGCATTTGAAACTGAAGGGCCCAGGGAAAAGTAATTGAAAAACATCGTTAGTGTGAGTGGACAAAAATAAATAATCGAAATAAACAGGAAATCGAGAACTTATCACTTTCCTACAATATACTTTAAGACCAATGCATGAAAGTTCAAGAAAATATTTCACATAACAATTAACTCAAGAAAACCAACTAGCCCCACTAGTCACAAACAAGAACGTAAGAAAACTGAGAAATTCTGATAAATCATAAAAATAGGACCAACCTCACTGATCGAGTAAAATCAGACTATCCCCGCTAGTCAACTAAAAAGTAAAGTATAGGGAAGAAAATAACATCATACAGTAAGGAGAGCCTCCTACGCTCGGGTCAACTAGGCTCAAGGCTCGACTGTGAACCACAAACACAAAGTAAGTGAGGAGGTGTTCTTAAAGGCTCTACTGCAACTCAAGTAAGGAGGAGAACTACATAAATCGATCCAAGTATGGTGAAGAAAAACATTCAAAAATCGAAAACCAATAAAGCTTCTCCAAAATCTCACAAATAAAAGCACGAGTACGATTCCCAACCGTAGTCGGTAAATCTAATGATTAATCAAATAACTCAACGACGTGTCCCACATGCCAAAATATTTTCGATAAGATTCATATGCGAGATTAAATTATAAATCATATATCATAAACAAAATCCAAATCTGAAATCATTGCTAAAGCATTCCCAATGCCAAAAATGAAAGTCGATAGATAATAGATAAATATAATTCCATCTACAATCCCAATTTCGAAAATATTTTAGAAATCTCAAAATCGACGAATAAAAATATATTTGATTCTAAAAATCACATTAGAAAAATAATTTGTCAAAAATCATCAAAAATCATATCCAAAATAAAATCCGATATGCCAATAAGAAAATTAAAAGCATTCATAGAAAAATAATTGCATGCATATTATTTAAAACAAAAGTCCACTAACAGTACGACTTAGGCGGTCACGCTTAAGGATTTCCTCATGAAGCAGTGGCTCGATACGTCATCCTATACACAACAATACATCTTAAATAACTGAACAGAATGTTTGAAATAAATTCACAATAAATAAACCAAAAACTCGATATCTTCGACCCTCCGAAACCTAAAAGCTCCAAAACTCCTCGAAATCAAACCACACTTCACCAACAATATCATTTCATTGATTCTAACATTCTAGGTCAAAAACGAAGGAAATCCAACGGTCGGATTTCCAAAAATCAACACCCGAAACACCAAAACTTAAAAAATTCCCAATCGATACTCATCCTTCTCCGATTTCCACCAAAATCATATCTACGAGTTCTACATACTAACAGCATCACAACTAGCCAAATTAGAAGGCCAGAGTCGGCCCTACACCCCTCCACGCACCACCAAAAGAAGCGGCGTATGGGCCCCATGTGCCACTGTCTCCGACCCCAAAAATTGGGTCACACCACCTATGCCAAAATCTTCCTCTCATCCAACCCAACAAATTTCACAATTACATCAAAGTCTAGAAATGCATGAATTGACAGGAAATTACCTTGAAAATTCAGGAAAAAACCCTAGAATTTCAATTGCTCAATTCATCCTCCTCGCTTCGAATCGGTTTAAGCTACTTCGCAGGATTATGTCAATCCCAAGGGCTTCAAAATCACATAAGAATCATCGCCGGAGGTGGCCGGAAATGCCAGTTCCGACAGGGTACCCGAAAACAGTGTCGTCACTCCTTTTTCGCTTCTATTCGCCGTTGTGGGTGATCGTACGTGGAGGGTGAGGCTGGAAACAGGGCCAGCATGAGGCAACATTCCAGATGGGATCGGTTCAGATGTTTGGAGTGGCCGGACGGCAGCAGAACCCACCGGGTTGTGAATCCGGGTCGGGTTGGAGGTCGGGTCTGGGGGAGAGAAACTTGATTGAATTTTTTGGGGTAAGTTTTTGAAGAAAGAAACTTACCAAAGTGAATTCTTTTTACAGAAATTTTCCCTAAACAGTAACATTTGCTTTTTAGACCATAACTTTCACATACGAACTCTGATTTGAGCGTCCCACAAAAAGGCCAATTCACAAAATAAAAGAAATTTAACAAAATAATGAAAGTAAAAAAATAAAAAAAGTGGAGCAGTTTTCTCTACATATGGTGAAATAACTGCCCATGCAGTTATCCACACCCATAGGGTGTGTTTGTTGTCTAGTTACTAATCAATCTTTTAGAAAAAATTTGTTCTCATGCAACTACTATTGCGTATTCAAAAGCTAAAAAAAAAAGAGCTGTTTTTTTTTTTTTTTTTGAAATGTAATGTGATTTGGAACCCAACCTAACTTGGAGGATCAGCCCCACGACTGTACATATTATTAACAGAAGAAATATGATACTGCATGGAGGACATGAAACCAAAGCCCCATGGAAAGGTACAATGATCCTCGTAGAGCACATCCCGAATAATAGCAGGAGGCTCATCTCTCCATAAGTCATCTCCACTATCGAAAATAGCAAGGTATGAAAGTCTATTTGCCACACCATTTGCTTCGCGGTATACATGGGCGAAGTGACAATAAGTAAAGCTAAGAGCCATACCTTTTACAATCCTCAATCACTCAACCAATAGCAGAGAAATCATCTTCAGCCTCATGCATCATTCCAACGAGCACAACAGAATCACTTTCAACTTCAATTGCCATATAGCCTTGATGAATAGCAAGTAACAAACCTACTCAGAGAGTCTCAGCCTCCATATGTGAAGCTGATTGTGCATGCGAAAAAGAACGAGTCATAGCTGCGACACAAAGGCCATCTTCATCTCTAATAACCAACCCCACTCCACCACTGCCTTGATCAGTGGCGGAGCCAAATTAGGGCACACTGGGTCCCGTGACCCAGTCAACTTTTCACTATATAATTAGCTAAGTTACCAAGATCACAAAAGGTTAGCATAGTGCAGTGGGTCTGGCCAACATCAGTAGTTTTTCTTTAAATTTTTTTTCCAAGTTTAATTCTAGCTTGCAGCACTAATTTCTATTTATTTATTTTTTCATGTGGCTTGCTATTATAAACTTGACATAATTGTAATTTCATTTGATTATTGTAAGCCTTCCTAAGCGCCGCCTTTGCATCGCCACAAAGCTCCGGGCAGCCCCTACATCATGCTGCAAGGTAGTATTCTAGTTTGGAATTGTCGAGGGATAGTTAACCTCGAAACACAAAGGGCACTTGTCGATCTAGTTCAAGCGCGCAAACCATCTCTTATTTTTCTGGCTGAAACCCTAGCGCAAAAAACCCTAATTGACTCGCTTACAGTAAAGTTAGGGTTCAAAGACAATATTTGTTTCCCACATCAAAGGGAGGCTCAAGGAATTGCCCTCCTCTGGAATGAGGACACTCATGCTGAATTTCGATCATCCTCTGCGCATCATATCGATGTTGTCATTGGAAAACCAGAAGAAGCAACGAAGTGGAGGTTTACTGGTATTTATGGTTTTGCAGCAAGAGAGGCTAGAACACGAACATGGGATCTGGTTCGATCTCTTGCAGCGCAGCCATGCACCCTGCCTTGGCTTATGGCGGGGGACTTCAATGAGATCATGTCACAAGCGGACAAGTCTGGAGGCCAAAGAAGAGCGGCCCTGCCAATGGAGACTTTCCGACGAACCATGACAGCCTGTGGTTTTGTGGACATGGGGTTTGTTGATAGTAGGTTTACGTGGAGTAACAAGTATACCAAGGAGAGATTGGATCGTGGTTTCCAAACTCTACAATGGAGAAGCCTTTTCCCATTTAGTAGAGTTATCACTCTCCATCCCTCGGATTCGGACCATTGCCCTATTTTAATTGAAGTTCATGCTGAGAAGATACAGTCTAAAAGAGTTAACAAACTCTTTCGTTTTGAGGAAATATGGCATGGGAATCAAACTTGCGCAGATATCATCCAGAAAGAATGGGCGATTCCTACTACGGGTAACGCTTTAAGACAGATTGGTTTCAAATTCAAAGCTATTGGTAAGCAACTGATGCATTGGCACAAGACGGAGTTTGATAAACAAAGGGCTGAAATGAGAGTAATTCAAGAGCAACTTCATGATATTATGCGACTGCCCTTTTCTCCAGCGCAATATGAAGAACAACGAACCTTGCATGCCAAGTATAGCCATTTGTTGTCTCAACAAGAAAAGTACTGGAGGCAAAGATCCAGAGCCATTTGGTTAAAGGATGGAGACAGAAATTCTGCCTTTTTCCATCGTAGGGCATGTAACAGGAAAAGCAGAAACTCCATTAAAGGTATTAATGATGAGCATGGCCAATGGCAGTCCGAACCAGCTGAGATACAAAGGGTGTTGATGAGCTATTTCGAGTCAATATTCTCTTCTGAGGGATGTGACGCTAGGGCTCTACAAACTGTGATAGATGCGACAACAACAAGAGTCACTAGCAGCATGAATGAATCTCTTGTACAACCATACACAGATGATGAAATCCGAGCAGCTTTATTTCAAATGCACCCCTCCAAGAGCCCGGGACCTGATGGGATGTCACCCTTCTTCTTCCAAAAGTATTGGAACGTGGTAAGTATGGATGTATGTCAGGCTATTCGCAATTTTCTCGAGAAAGGTGAATTATGGTCCGAATCCAATTATACTTTCTTGTGTCTGATCCCTAAAGTCAAGTCACCTAAGGTAGCTGCTCACTTCAGGCCAATTACTCTGTGCAATGTGATCTGCAGAATAGCTTCCAAGGTCGTGGCAAATAGACTGAAATATATATTGCCTGATATTATCTCACCACTTCAGAGTGCTTATGTGCCCGGACGGTTAATTTCTGATAACACCTTAGTGGCTACTGAGGCTGCCCACTTCATGCATCAGTTACGAAACCAAGACTCAGGTTTTTTCTCCCTGAAACTTGATATTAGTAAAGCTTATGATCGTCTTGAATGGCAGTTTATTCATGCAATATTGCTCAAGTTGGGTTTCCAGTCTTCTTGGGTTCAAATGATAATGAGTTGCATTACACAAGTCACTTACTCAATTCTTATTCAGGGTGAACCAACTGCCAAGCTTACTCCCACTAGAGGTATTAGACAGGGTGATCCATTATCACCCTATCTATTTATTTTGTGTGCAGAAGGGCTATCAGCTTTAATCTCTCAAGCGTTTCAGAACAATGTTATTGCGGGACTTAATTAAAATGAGTCCAACAGCCCCAACTCTTCATGATCTATTCTTTGCAGATGATAGTTTCTTGTTTGGCACTGCTACAGATGGGGAATGCTACAAGTTTAAAGAAATTCTTGACACTTATGAACGTGCCTCAGGACAAAAGGTGAATTATCAGAAGAGTAGTATGGCATTCAGTAAGAATGTAGACATGGAGACACAAAACAGACTTGCGTCTATTGTAGCTGTTAAAAGAGTGGATGAACATGACAGATATTTGGGTTTACCCTTGAGAGTTGGCCGATCAAAGATGGCGATTTTTGCATACATCAAGGACAAATTAACAAAGAAACTTATTAACTGGAAGGCAAAGATCTTGAGTTGTGCAGGCAAGGAAATCTTAATCAAGGCCGTGACACAAACGATGCCACTGTATGCCATGAACTGTTATCTCCTACCACAAGGGTTATGTGATAATATCCATAAGTTGTGTGCATCTTTCTTTTGGGGAGACACCGATGCGCAGAAAAAAAATCCATTGGAGCAGTTGGGACAAGTTGTGTTTAACTAAGAAGGAAGGTGGTATGGGGTTCAAGAACCTGTATGCATATAATCTGGCAATGTTGGCCAAACAAGGATGGAGGCTAGTCACCAACCCTCAATCACTCATCGCCAGGTTGTTAAAAGCTCGATATTTTCCCAATAATTCGTTTTGGGAAGCGGATTTGGGAGATTCGCCATCCTTCTCATGGAGAAGCATTCTTAGTGGTAGACCAGTTTTGAAAGCTGGGATTCAGTGGAAAATTGGGGATGGTACTTCCGTGAGTATTTGGCATGACAAGTGGCTTCCAGTGCAGCAGCCAGTTCACCTCCCACAACCACCTCATACAGAGTTTCATGTTGTGGCTGATCTCATTAATAAGGAAACAAGGGAATGGATTCCTGCCTCGGTGTATGCCCTATTTCCTCATGACATAGCTGAGAAGATCTTGTGTATCCCACTTGGACGGCGCTCATGCTCCGATAGACTCATCTGGAGTCCAGAGAAGAAAGGTTTTTATTCTGTGAAATCTGCCTATTGGATAGCTAGAGCGCATGTCCTCCAAAATGTTCTCACATCTACGTCGCAGGGAGATCCTTTTAAAGAGCTTTGGCAGAAGCTTTGGAAGGCAAAGGTTCCAGGCAAGGTGAGTATTTGCACCTGGAGAGCTTGCAACAACCTCTTGTCTACAAGGGAACGGTTAACAAAAAAGGGCTATACTGGCAGCACAGAGTGTTTGCTTTGCCATTTTCACATGGAGGACAACCATCATATCTTCTGTAAGTGTCCCATAGCCATGCAAATACTCTCTGCTCCTCCGTTTAATCTCCAACACACTTTGCTGCCTAATATGAGTTTTAAGGAATGGATGCTTGAAAGAGCACAACACCTCCAACCTGACACCTTCGAGAAGCTCATGATAATTATTTGGGCTTTATGGAAAAACCGTAACAATGTGCTATGGGAAGGAAAGGCTCAATCTGTTCCCGATTTGGTTTTGGGTTGTTTTACATGGCTCACTGAGTTCCAGAAATCCAGAGGAACAGGTACATCCACTCAAAGATCGGTCCGGCCAAAGTGGAAACCACCAACGCAGGGTTTCAAATTGAATGTTGATGCAGCCTTCCTACCAAATCAGCATCAAGGTGGACTCGGGGGAGTATTGAGGGACTCGACAGGTCAGTTCAAAGTTGCTTTCTTTCAGCATGTTGACCATGCAGCTTCACCAAAGCAGTGTGAACTGCTAGCCATTAGGGTGAGTTTGGATTTGTTATCCTCCTTAGATATACAAAATGTGTGTATAGAAAGTGATTGCATGGAAGCTGTCTACGAAGCAAACTGTACGAATTACGCTTTATTAGCTAATGGAGGTCTAGTGGATGATATTCAGGCAATGTGGCGTAGGCTGCAAGGGGTGACCATATGTCATACTCCGCGAACCTGTAATGCGGTGGCTCACCGCCTAGCAGCTTTAGGTTTTGAGGCTACTATAGGAGAAGTTTGGTTCGATTATGCCCCTCCTTGTATTATCGATGTACTACAGCACAATTGTGCCCAACTCCTCTGAGTTGTTTTCAATAACAGTCCTTTCTTGATTCAAAAAAATAAACTTGACATAATTTTAACAATATTCTTGTCTTAAATTAATATTATTTTTGGATTATAATATTTCTATCAAATTTTTTTATCGGAATTTTCTTTAAAATTTTGATATATAATTTGAGTTCTAAATTTTTTCCTTTCAATTTCTAAAGGTCCTCACGTAGGGTGAAGTTCTAGCTCCATCATTTGTTGTTACTTTTTAGTGATTTGGAAAACTCTTGTAAAATAAAAAAGCATAGTTGCAACATGTATGGACTCTCAACTTAATCACAAATTTCTTGTTATTTTCTAAGATTTTTTTATGCTTTGATATTATTATTTTGTTTTTGACTTTTTGTGCCCCAATAATCTTAAATTTCTGGCTCCGCCACTGACCTTGATCCGCCCTATATGCTCCATCTACATTTACTTTCATTCTTCCAGTAGGTGGGATGTCCACCTTGTAGCATCCCCTGAGGAATTTTGGTCAAGCCGTACATGGTCCTGTGAGTGACGAACACTGTGATCAAGTGGAGGAGGAGGTGAGATGCCATTTGAAATTAAGTGACGAAACATGAGTTTGGATGCATCTACTTGTGGAATCCCTCACAGCCCATTGTGACACATTGGCACTCCTATACTCTTCAAGCCATCTAGAAGCCCACTGAGACATATATGGAGGATTAAAGCAACCATTATTCCAAACTATGTCATTCCTCACCGTCCAAATTGCCCAGAGTAGTGTTGAGACCATTTCAACGTCATGGACAGGCAACTCACACACCAACAATCTTACCCACTCGCTCAACGAAGAAGCTGGATGTGTAGTGGAGTGGACAGTGTAACCACATAATGTGGACAATTTTACAATCCTTGAAAAGATGCTTCCCGTCTTCCACTTTATCATAACTAAAGAGACACTTATGCAGTTAATTTTTTTTTATCAATGCAATGACTTGCAGTTATGTTGTTGAACCAAGAAAACAGTTCCCACATTTCTAAATTTTGAATTTTTTATTATTTTAAATATTTATTAGTTACTATTCTACCCTTTATATCTTGGATTTTCACTTATAGAGTATTAATAAGCAAAAGGCAATATTTGAGTTTTTGAAAATTTAACCTTAAAGGTTATTTGCTTAATTTATGCTGATAAAAAAAGGGATTCTAAATCAATTACATTAGCTCACATATACCCGTAAAATCATTGACGAGTAGCAAAACGATTTCCTAGTTGGCTTTGGTGGGTGTTGTTGTGAGGCCAAATCCAAAGGGGAAGAGAGGGTCATAATGTGGATCTCCAACATTCATAGGTAGCTGATCAACGGTTTTAAACCTAGTGCGAGAAAGCTTGCCGGTGAAACCATAGTCACCAAACAAAACATCAGCAACTCCTTGGCCCTCACTTCCTGGAAGCCACGCCGCAACCAGAGCATCTAGCAGGGGAACATATGGTTGGATCACAACAGGACGACCGGAGATGACGATGACAACACACTTCACAGCACCACAAACATTTGTAATGGTTTTAAGGCCCGCATCAGGGAGAGTCAAAGTTAAACTGTCACCAAATGTCTCCGCATATGGTGGTTCTCCTACGACAACGATGGCATAGGAGAAATAAGTTGACTTAACATACTCGGCATCAGGATTCTTCTTGTACACCACTTCGGTTTCTGGATCAACTGTGTTCTTTATACCGGTTAGGATTGTGGTACCTGCGGGCATGTTGAACAAAATATATAGGTTATAAATAATATATATGGACATATTTTGCCATATTTTACGGGAAGAGAAGGGGCTGTAATTAACTTAATTAATTACCATGTGTGAGATCGTTGCCACTCAATCCCTGCCACTCAATGGTCCAACCACCACACTGATAACCAAGATTGTCTGCATGACTTCCAGCTACAAGTATTTTTGATGTCTTCTTGGGAAGGGGTAGCAATGGCTTGTCTGCAGATTCACCATTCTTTAGAAGAACTAACGATCGCCTCACAGCTTCCCGAGCCAAGTCTCTGTGTTCCTGTTAAATATATTATTCGAAATGTCATTCAATTAGTTTAAGAATGCTCCCCATTTCTTGTAGAGTGGTAGTGTCAACGTCAACTGTCAAGTACTTTACCTGACTGCCAAGCTGGTTGACAAGGCTGAGATCAGCCAACGGATTCTCAAATAGCCCCATTATAAACTTAACCCGCAAAATTCTCCTCACTGCATCATCAATTCTGCTCGTGGGAATAATTTTATTTTTCACCTGGAAAGTTAGACCATCAATGAATTCCGTATAGTTGTATGGAACCATGATCTGTAGGTGACAAGCAGTTAAAACAGAAGGACGTGTTAGAAGACAGCCAGATAACAACGATAATTCAGCTAGCTAATTTACTTATACCAAGTAAAGATAGAAGGAAATTTAACCAATTAATTTGCAGATGGAGATGGACAATAATTACCATGTCAATGCCAGCATTGATCCCTGCTGTAATCGAGTATGAGTAGTTGGCGTAAGCTAGTGAGGTGATTCTGTCAATACCCATGAAATCTGAGATGACAAAACCCTGGAAAACAATGCAATGTGACAACGGTATCGTACGCTATACAATGTAAAATTAATGGATGAAAGGGGACAACGCTGGAATTATAAATCGATTAGAATTACCCTGAAACGGAGAGTATTCTTAAGAAAGCCAGTGACAAGATCACGGTTAGCATGCATCTTGACTCCATTCCAGCTGGAGTAAGATACCATAATGGTTGCAACACCTTCGACAATTGAGTTATAGTAGGGTGGCATGTGAATGCTGAGTAACCCATGCCTGTTTATTACAGTGTTATTCTCATCGATGCCTTTGGTTGTTCCACCATCGCCCACATAATGCTTTGCACAGGCTGCAACCTTTTTACTACAAACACAACCATAATTAAGGTCAATATTTCAACCTGTAAACATTTTTCTTTGTTGGTCATGTTTAATTGTAATTACTAGACTGAAACATATATATATCCACTTTTTTAGTCACAATCAGAGTGCCAAAGTTTCTGCAAAGAAGCTCGTGGAATATTGCACAAGGCCTCAACCAGATACATAAATCCAAACTGTAACTTCCACACTATGGCAAACGTATCAATCATCTTTATCCAAAAAAAAAAAACGTATCAATAATCTCGATATAGCCAAGATCGCTTCTTTATATATACAGTAAAAAGGTGAATGTAAAACAGAATAAGTCCATGTCAAACTATGATCATAGATCTAGCAAGCAATATACGACCTTTCTTATTTTCAAATTTCAAAAGCTCAAGTTGGCTGACTGACCACTATTGGAATCAATGAGTTGAGGTTGGTTTCAGACATTGATCAATTAAACAGAAGAAAATGTACGCAAACCTCAATCTCTCACATCAGATGGAGAAAATCAGAAATGGATAAGGCCGATCGAGGGTCACAAATACTATACAGCAAAAACTCTCTAATCATAATTATGAGGAATTACGTCATTGGATTAAAGGTGAAAGTTAAATGTAGCAGCAGGCCTGTAATGCTACTTTTTACTATGAACTGAGCTTGTGAAATGCTAAAGAATGTTAGGTAACACGTACAAGCAAACAAGTACAATAATTTGTTTCTTACTTTCCAGCTGCTACAAAGGGAACACCCTTTCTGGAGTTTGGTGGTATATCTCCTTGTAATCCAGGTATGATCTGAGTCATTGCTTGAACAACCTTATGGTCTTCACTGTAGCTTTCATAACAACGACCCCATCTTGGATCTCTACAAACCTGCACGCACTTGCAGATCGAATTAGTTAGTGAATTATATATACAATGAGCATGAAATTTAACTAATTTCATACTGCATTATGAATGCTGAGCAACAATTATTACCGCTATGCAAGGTGCAAAGACGTATGGAATGCCTGTTGCTCTAACTTCAAGTGCAGTTGCAGCTCTAATCTTCTTAACAAGTTCTGGGTCCCTGTAGTTGATACACCGATTGTTTCAATATCCATATTCATGAGGAATCAATGAGAACTACTGGCTAGCAGATATTAGTTATTTAGTAAGTAATATATAGATTATGGATTGGATATAGCAGTAGTACATGCCTGGTAGCTCCAAGGCCAACATTATGAGGAAAGATTGTTGCCTTGTAGACATTATTGTGGCCATGAACAGCATCAATACCATAAATCATTGGAATACCAAGGCGAGTTGATAGAGAACCCTTTTGAAAATCATTCACCATTGTAACCCAAGTTTCTGCTGAATCTTTTTCTGATGGCACACTCACAGCGCCGCTAAACACACTCCCTGCAGGCCAAGCCATGCACCCCAATTGAATAAAGAAGTTGTACACAACACAAAATAATGGACATATTATTGGATGCAGTGAGTTTGAAAGGTAAAACAACAGAATGATATATGCCTAGTTAATTACCAATGTAGTACTTGTTCATGACCTCAGCTGAAGCAACAATGCGCTCTATCTGCGTCATCTGGCCAATCTTTTCCTCCAAAGTCATCCGGCTCAGTAGGTCATTGATTCTAGTATTCAAGGGCTGTTTGGGGTCCTTATATTTCATGTATCCTCCTCCACCTGCTGCTTCTGCTGTTCTCATCGTCGCCGCTGCTATACACAAGCATAACAGTAGAAGCCCCCTCGTCAAGGAGACGGGCATCATAGCTATTTCCTGTCACAAATTACATATATCAATAGTTACAAAGCCACTTTTGAGGTAAATATATGAAGAAGCAACCATCATTGAATTCAAAAACCAATAATGAATATATGGGAAGTAGTTGAACACTTGAACTAAAGTCTAAAACTAGACCGGTAGGCAATTAACAGAATGATGGTTGCTCTGAACGCGACTTACAGAGCTCTAATCACAGTAGGCAATTAACAATCAATCTCTGCTGTGTTCAAAGCAGAGAGTAGTCAGAGGCAGAGAGACTCAGAGAGAGAGAGAGTTGTGAAGTTGAGATTTCGACAGACGGGTGGAATTTATAGAATTTTATGGGCTTTTTTTAATTATTGATGGACGAATTTGAAGAAATATGGCGCAGACTTGATTCATGAACTGGACTGATGGGAGCAATCTGCTCTGTGCTTTGGGTCCCCTCCGATGGAGCTGGAGATCCTACAAAAGAGTCAGATTCTTGACCCTGACTTATATCTCCATTATTACACACCTACCGTATTTAACTGTTCTAGTTCTCCAGCTGATCTTTGACTTCTTCCATTTTCTGCAACCGGGCCCCTACCCCTCTGTGTGGTCTGTAATAAAAGCTTCGTCTCCCCGCCCCTCCGTGTGGTCTGTGTTAGAGCTTTGGCTCTCTCTTCCTTTTGTGTGGTCTGCTGCTTAGACTTCTCTCCACCCCGTGTGGGGTCTGTGTTAGACTTGGGTCTCTCCATACTGTCTGTTTCCATGGCATCTCTCCGGTTGACCAGGATGACATTCCTTTTGAAGATGAAGGTATTATCGAAGCGATGTCTGTTAACTTTGAACAGAGTGCAGACTTCCTTGATCTGGAATCTGGCATTGACCTCTTGGTTTTACTTATTGCGGATGAGGAGCCTGGATTAGGGGAAATCAAGGCTATACTTATGGGTATCTGGAAAACCATTGGCGAGATCCGTATTATCAGACTCAAGAAGAATACTTACTGCCTCACTGTTGGCTCTGAAAAGCTAGCCCGAAATTTATTGGAGGATAGTCCGTGGAATGTCAAAGGGTACTGTTTCTCAGTCTGTCATTGGCCCCGCTTCCATTCCATTGATGAACTTGAAATCAATCGAGCTACCTACTGGATCCAAGCTGTTAGGATCCCCAGGATCCAAGCCCAGAATTGACATCGTTGCAAAAGAGAAAGAAGGAAAACAAGAGGAAAAACTAAGCAAATAAAACTGGTTCAATTATTCGATGATCCCTTTACAATTCCTTTTTTTTTTTTTGAATCAAAACCCAAATGGGGTGCTAGTTGCATTCATCACATGTCAGAATGACCATTACATACCCTTCTGCTGCCTTCAACTAGACAGATCAAGAAGGTGTGGTAGTACCCACAGTGGTACGTAGAAATAGACACACTCATTATACATTTCAGATCGTAGAGATAGCGGAGATCCTCATTTGGTACTACGCTAGAGGCGCTAGAAATCTAGGTTCCTAATACAAGGAATTTATGGAATTTAGACAAAACTAAAAACATAGGGTTGGGCTAAGGGCCTAAACCCTAGCCCAACATAGCAGCTACTGGACTAGGGTAAACCCCAGCCCATAAACTCAAGCCCAAATGGGATATCCATCAAGCAGAAGTCCACCCAAGGCCCAATAGCTTGGTCCGGTCCAGTCCACCTGCCAGCCAAGCTCTGTCCCCGTCGCACATACCAGCTGGCCAAAACTTCGTCCGCCGCCACGACCAACCCCGTCTCGATCCACGCCCCACGATCCACCTCCTGCGACCCAAAACCGCGCCGGACATGCCGCCTCAGCCCACGCATCCCACCCTCGATCCGCACCGCCACGAGCATACCGTCGACAACCCAAACCGCACAAGCCACGCCGCCTCGACCCACACCGCCACGGAGAGAAACCAACCCCGAGCCCACCACCACACAGCCAGATCGGTGGCACCGTCATCAAGGTTCGATTGCCGGAACTGCTAGCACGACTACCACCTCTGATCACCATCCCAGCCAGACCATCCACAAGCCTCGAGCAAACCCCATCAGATGCATCCCTTGAGCAATAGCCCATCCAATACCCGTCCGGCAGCCAACCTCAAGACGACGGCGAGGCCAGAGGCCAGCCGGTGCGTCCAGGCGCCGCCGGACGAGGATGATCTCCAGAAACCAAAAACCGGCCTTTAGAAGTAGGTAGAGAGAAAAACCTACACTTTTATTGAATTTTCTTGAGGGACCTTTTCCCAATACATCCCGTTACAATTCCTATTAGCTATTTAAGTAGAGAAAATATCTAAAAGTAGTTGACTCATGTAAGAAAAAGCGCAAATAGGCCCAAACAACAATAATAGCCCATGTAAAGGGATAAAGAGTCCTAATATTTCCACCCGCTCAAAGAACAGGCTTGACCTCAAGCCTGAAATGTCTTCCAACTTGTCCAATCTTCATCCCAAATAGATGTTCCATCTTGAATATCAGGTTGCCAAACCAAGAACAAGTCCAGCAATACCCCAGATATCTTTGAGAGAGTTATCACAATTCTCATTAATCTGACAACTCAGCAATTATACTTGTATCTATATCATATCTGCTAGGTGGGAAATAACTATATATGCCAAACTCTCATACATAATAATGCCTTACCTATGTCACCAAGCAAGTTCCTTTTTGACATCTTTTTCTGAGTCTGTTTCAGTGCTAGAATTATCAGCGGCATCAGCCCTGCTAAGAAGATCATGGCAAGAAAACCGCAAGATAACCCCACAGGTTACTTTGACAAGGGTGCTTTTGCTACTACACATCACCTTAACAAGTCTTGCGATATTCCCAAACTTTTGCTTATGATCATTAACATGTAGGCAACTTGAGATTAATGCAAAGAAAATTGCAGCAGACCATTTGCGGTGTTCATGCTCAGGCTGGACCAACCAATTCAATAATGAATGCAATTGAATAATTGCACTTGTGTTCATTCCCTTGTACAACGCAGTAGCTTCATTTAAATGCAATTGAATAATTGCAATTGCAATAAGCAAACATATTTTCTCCAAATTGTTTGCAAGCCCATCATCAGTTTCCATTTGACCCTTAATGTCAAAGACTTGAACCAAAAACGTAATATGATCAGAAACAATCTTTTGGTCATGCATCGTCTCGAATAAATAAATGGCTTCCTTGCCATGACCATGCATCCCATACGCATTGATCATGGTAGTCCAAAAAATTAGACTTTTGCTTCTAACACAATTATATATATTGTATGCATTCTTCAAAGTTCCACAGTGGGCATACATATCAACAAGAGAGCTCGCAACAGATCCCATTACCCCAAATGTGTCATCATGAAGCAAATTCCGAGCATTATCATTGAGAGCACTATAAATCATGACATAGAGCTTAATCAAGTCACACAATACCCCATCAAAAGCCGATTGAAAATCTTGACTAGACATAGATGCTTCTATTAGAGTATAATATGTTTCCATGTCCAACTTAAGCTCCGAGTTACTAATATCCATAACCAGTTGAGTGGCTTCAGCAGTTTTATGCTCTTTGCACAGAGCATTCAATATTGCCACATGAACATCCAGACCCAAAATACCTCCCAGAGCATTCATTTCATCAAGAATGTTGTGTTCTTTATCTGATAATTCAATACCAACACAAGCATTAACAATACCGCAACAACCTGATCTATCTACCACAATTGTAGAAGACTCTAGCTTCTGAGCTTTCAGAATCAAAGTTGCCAACTCTTTCACAATTTTGTTATCAAGAAATTCTATAACAACTCGACAACACGTTTCTCCATCCAAATCCAACCATTCCCCATCATCAGGAGGCCAAATTTCTGCTCCAACTTTACAGTTCAAGGAACTATGATTATAGAGTTTAATCACATTGGACAAAAAAATCTCAAAAGCTCTTCTAACATCTTGAAAATTTATATTCAAAGTAGTGGATACCTGAGACAATGAGGTTTGAGTCATTTCACCAATTTCGTCGAATGCTTCCTTGCAAAAGAGTATAATATCTTTCATCATACAATGACAAAGTTGCAAGCAATGAATAAACCATTGCACTAACTTTGCTTGAGATTGTGTTTTGGCAGTAACTGTTGATTTCCACTTCTCCAATATTAACTCCATCACCCTTTCAGAATTCACTTGCATTTTCTCATAGCTGTCATCCGCATAAACATTTTCTTCACCAAAATTATCATTAAGTAATCTGTTGCCAACATCCATGGAAGTATGAGCCTCAGAACCGAGAAGTGTGTTCCCAACAGATAATCCATTATCAAAGCTAATGTGAAAGAAATAATGTGATTGAGCCTTATTCTTCCACACCACACTATTCAGCCCTTTAGTACTTTGAATCTCAAACTCCTTATCATTTGTCATGGACTAAATTCCTCTCTCCTCCATCAGTTTCCATGAGAAAGGGAATAAAAGAAGACAAAAGTTCAGTTGACGTGAGAGAAGTATCAACAATTTCACCATAAGTAGCAAGTACCCCACCTTTGTCTCGAATGCCCATAGGAGCAACAATGGTCCTTCCTGCATTACACAACCCATCTGATTGTCACACTTTATCAAATAGGTAGAGAGCACGGTATTCTCTTCTTTTTCCACACAAACTCGGTCCCTAATCATCTTGCTTAACAATAACACTCTCAAGCTCATTGAACCCTCTATCATCTCCACTATTCACCTCTGCCCTCTTATCAGAACTCTCTTCCTTCCCAATATCTAACTTCTCATCAATACCATTTAATTTAGCACCACACACAAAACCCACCACATGATTCATATTAGTATTATCATTAAATCGCAATATGACATCAGTGTGAGACAAATTTAACCCACTATCCATAGGAGTTTTACAAATAATACCATTATCAGCAGGAATAAGTGATGACGAAGCCTCAATTGCAGCTGGAATCAATTTGGGTGTTGACGACGACAACGGAGAGCCAAAATTCAGCGGGTTATCAACTTGGCTTGCCGGAGATTGCGACGAACCCCATAACAACCGTAGCTCCTCCTTGAATTCAGAAATGAAGGTATCCATCGACCTCTTCAAAGATTCTTGCATCTCACACAACCTAGCATCTGTGTGATCTTTGTGAACTTGCAATTAGTTGGAACCTCGTGGTGGTGATTGTGGTTTCTTAGCCCCCTTAAGCTCGGCCATAGGTTGTGGTGTGAAAGAGTAACCGCCAGAATCAACAATTGGGACCTCCCAATTATGTACCCGATCAGTTTCAAGAGAAATTCGTGAAGGGTCGTATTCAAGTATGGGACAAAATGGTTTTGGATATGTAATTATATGTGGTTGCTCACAAATGGGAGGTGAAGGAGCAGAATGGTAAATAGGTGGTGCAGGCATTGTTTTGGTGGAGATGAGCTGAGAATTAACACTGGTAACTGATGGTTCATAAGAATGGCTTTGTGAAATCGATGGATAGATCCAGGGATTTGGGTTAGAATCCGGTGAATGGTAAGTATAGGTTGATGGAAATTGATGAGGGAAAACATACCCATTAATGATCGTTTGGGAAGATAGTGGTGGTGGTGGTGGGTAGCTTGGTCGCTATGGAAATTGAGAAGGAGGTGGTGGATAGCTAGGTTGCGATGGATATTGAAAAGGAGGTGGTGGGTAGCTAGGACTACTGTGAGGGAGATAAGAATGAGTGCTGTAACACCCGCCAGACATCCCACCGTCGGACTCATCGGAAACAAGCCCAGTTGCGGGCTCTATCTAGATAATATGCTATTTCTAATATATATATATATATATATATATATATTTGAATATAGATTTTGCTTATTTTAGAATATAGGGTCAGGCTCGTTCTGTCTTCTGTACGCTCCCCATTGGGATGCCCTCATGAGCGATTTCAATCGCTAATTCAATGAACTTTTCCTTTCCTTTCAAAAAAGAATATAGAAACTAAAATTCTATTTCTGTTAAAGGTAAAACGCATTATGTGCCTATTGCGCCCCCACAGCGCACCAAAATGGGTCCTCAGAGACTATTAGGTATTTATGGTGGATACGAATCTCCAACAATTATCTACTATATGGAACCCTTGACAGACGATCTCTTTACCGCTAGATTTGCGGATTATCACTTTGATGAGACAGTCTTCCCGTTGTTAGGGGGAGATAGGAAAAAAGATTTTCTAAGGGAACAACAGGAATTGTCGTGGTTTGTCCCCACTCTATCTCATTTTGATCCCTGCACTTCACAATGTGAAAGTGAAGTGAAAAGAATAATCGATCTTCAGAACGTAGCAGATTCGATGCCTGATGCGTTTATTGATATCACAAAAGTGACAAAATCACATATACCAGCTGCAAATGTGCTTGCAAGGTTAGAAGTCCCCAACAAGGGGCACGGCGTCGCAGATAGAGGCGCTGCAACTACACTTAGTGGAGGTGCGGTTGAGGTCGTGGCTCCCCAAAGGAAGAGGGGAAGGCCACTTGGTTCGATTGACACTCACCCAAGGAAGAAGAGGGCGAGTAAGGCATAAACTGATCCATTAATCATCAATAGAGAGAATCCCTCTCATGAGATTGTCTCTGATTATAGTTATGTCTATGAATCAATACTGGAGGATGCTCCGATGTTTGAAATGATTCTAGAGAACAAAGAAATCTTAATGGATTATGAGCAGTGTTCTAAAACTCGGCCGCCCAGGCCGCCTAGGCGCTGGGCAGCGGCTCTCCAACTCGAGTAATGCCAACTCGGTACTACTGGGCGGGCAAAAGTTCAGCGGCCGCCTAAGCAGTTTCAGGCGGGTTTTGGACAGGTCTGGGCGGGTTTTGGGCGGGTCTAGCGGATCTGGGCAGATCGGATTTACCGATTTAGAAACTGAAAATTTTCCAGGATCAGGAATCCTTCTCTGTTCTCTGTGAAACAGGTCTTGGTGAGATCAGATTGCACTCAGAGTGGATCAACTCCGCTTCTAAATTTCTGACCCAGAGTGAAATCGAGAGATAGAGATGGAGGGGGAGAGAGAAAGTGTCTTGATTTTGATCCAGCTGCCGGAGAGAGAGAGAGAGGGGAGGAGCGGAGAGGAGAACAGGAAAAGGGAAAAAATTTTGTTCTTTATTTGTCTTTCCCGTATTCTCTCTCAGATAGAGAATAGATATATAAGAAGTCAATTAATCTTTCCAATGGCATCCTTTCCGATGTTTCCCCCCTTTAATTCATTAATTATCTTTAGAATCATCAGACATTGGAATCTGAAAATAAAATATGTTATTATAGAGTATCTTATATTCTTATTATTCTTCTTTATTAATTATAATAAGTCTTCATATATATATATATATATATATATATATATATATATATATATATATATATATATATATATATATATATATATATATGCACAGAATAGATATATATATATATATAGAAACTTGCTCAGGTGCGGATATCCGCACCAAAGCAAAAATGTGCGGATTTGCCATTTTTTCTCACTTTCCGATCATCTTTTCACATCTTAACCGTTCAATTTTTAGGTCCTAATGTATAGATCATCTCTACAAAATTTCAGCCAAATTGATGATCGTTAAGGTATCCAAAACTGCAATTTACATGAACGAACCGAATCTGTCGAACCGGAACCGTTCGTGTTTATAATGGTAAATTGCAGTTTTGGATGCCTTAACGATCATCAAATTGGCTGAAAATTTGCAGAAGTGATCTATACATTAGGACTTAAAAACGGAACGGCTAAGATGTGAAAATATGATCGGAAAGTGGGGAAAAACTGGAAATCCGCACCGAAGCAAAACGTGCGGACTTCCGCACCCAAGAAGGGCTGTATATATATATATATATATATATATATATATATATATATATATAGGATTTTTCTCAGGTAAGGATGTCCTTAGTTTTTCTTATGGAACGGATTTACTGTTTTCACCCACTTTCCGATCACATTTTCACATCTTAACCGTTCAGTTTTTAGGTCCTAATGTATGGATCACCTCTGCAAAATTTCAGCCAATTTGGTGATCGTTAAGGCGTCCAAAACTGCAATTTATACGAACGAACCGAATCTGTCGAACCGGAACCGTTCGTTTACATTGTTGTAATTTGCAGTTTTGGATGCCTTAATGATCACCAATTTGGCTGAAATTTGGCAGAGGTGATCTATACATTAGGACCTAAAAACTGAACGGTTAAGATGTGAAAATTTGATCGGAAAGTGGGTGAAAACCGGAAATTCGTACCTAAGAAAAACTAAGGACATCCTTAGTGTAGCCGGACTGTATATATATATTTTTTTTTTTTTTTTGAGTCTATATACTCTTATTTATATTTTTATATGTTATAAAAATGAATTAAAAATTAAAAAAATATAAACCAAATATAAACCGCCTAGGCGCCGCCTAGTCACCCGCCTAGGCGTCTAGGCGCTAGTCCCTTGGTCACCGCCCGACTAGCGCCTAGCGATTTTTCGAACCTTGATTATGAGAGTGCGTATGAGTCGATGGAATGATCTTCCATACACATTGATGATGTATTTGCATACACTGTTGCTCAAGAAATCATAGAGCACGATGATATCGAACACCACTCTGTTGCAGAATGTCAACAAAGAGCAGATCGGCCTAAATGGAAAGAAGCAATCCAGGCAGAACTAGATTATCTGGCAAAGAGACAGGTATTTGGTCCGGTAGTGCTAAACCTACCAAGTGTAAAGCCTGTAGGACATAAATGGGTCTTTGCCAGAAAGCGTAATGAGAAGAATAAAGTCCTGAGGTACAAGGCTCGCCTTGTGGCACAAGATTTCTCACATCGCCTTGGAATTGACTACGAGGAGACATACTCTTCTGTAATGGACGTTATAACGTTCCGCTACTTAGTTAGCTTGGTAGTTTCCGAAGGACTGGAAATGCAGCTCATGGATGTGGTTACCGCATATCTCTATGGGGATCTTGATTCAGAGAGAGAGAGAGAGATATATATATATATATATATATATATATATATATATATATATATATATATATATATATATATATATATATGAAAGTGCCTGATGGCCTTATATTACCCAAATCAAGTGACTCTAAACCACGGAGTGCGTTTGCAATTAGGTTGAAATGCTCACTTTACGGATTGAAACAATCCGAGCGGATGTGGTATACCCATCTAAGTGACTACTTGATTGGGAAGGGATATAAGAACGATGAATTATGCCCCTGCGTATTCATAAAAAAAAAAAACAAGTTTCAGATTTGTAATTGTAGCTGCATATGTCGATGATATGAACATAATAGGTACTCTTGATGAAATAAGAGAAACCGTGAGCTACTTAAAATCCAAATTTGAGATGAAAGATCTTGGGAAAACTCGATTCTGTCTAGGCCTTGAACTAGAACACCGAGTTTGTGGAATACTAATCCACTAGTCTACGTATGTCCAAAAGATGCTTAGGCGATTTAACATGGACAAAGCGCATCCTGCTAGCACTCTCATGATCGGTCGAAGTTTGGATGCAAAGAAAGATCCATTTCGTCCAGAGGAAGATGAAGGAGAGGTGGTTGGAGCTGAAATTCCCTATCTATGTGCAATAGGTGCATTATTGTACTTAGCCCAATGCACTCGACCAGACATTGCATTCTCAGTTAACTTGTTGGCTAGATATAGCTCAGCGACAATGCAGCGTCACTGGAATGGTATCAAGAACATTTTCAGATTCCTAAAAGGAATCATTGACTTGGGATTGTTCTTTCCCTACAGAGAGACAACAGGGGCCGCAGATGGAACTACAATCCCCAAAGGAAATGTTGATGGCGAAAGTGCCACTCACTACACTGAAACCCTAAATAATGTTTTGGTTGGTTTTGCTGATGCTGGGTACCTCTCTGACCCACACAAAGGTCGTTCCCAAACTGGTTATGTATTTACCATTGGCAACACGGCGATATCTTGGAGATCAACCAAGCAAACCCTTGTGGCTACTTCCTCGAACCACTCTGAGATCATTGCTCTACATGAGGCGGTTCATGAGTGTATATGGTTAAGAGCAATCATTACACATATTCGAGGGACTAGTGGTTTGAGTTCTACCACTGAAGAGCCTGCTTGCATTTATGAAGATAATGCAGCTTGCATCGAACAGATGAAGCTAGGTTATTCAAGGGTGATAATACAAAACACATATCGCCAAAGTTTTTCTAAAATCAGCAATAACAGACTCTCCTCAAGATTCAAGTGAATCAAGTAAGGTCTGAGGAGAATGTGACAGATTTGTTTACCAAACCATTGCCTAAGGCCACATTTGAGAGACATGTGAATAACATAGGAGTGTGAAAAACTTTCCAAGCTCTCTTGACTAATGTAAGGATTAGGGGGAGGTGCAGACGTCAAGGGGAGTCTAACACACACATGTTATCATCAAATGTAATATGTTTGTTGTGCTCTTCTCCTTCGACCAAGGTGTTTTTTTCTTTCCCACAGGACTTTTGTTTTACTTGGCAAGGTTTTTAGTGAGGCAAGAATTCATGCACCATTGCGCCTTTGACTTGGTACAAGAGGGAGTGTTAAAGGAAAAACGCATTATGTGCCTTCGTAAAAGTAACTAACAAAGAAGGAATTAAGGAATTAGTGTCACCACTACAATTTCGGGCAATAGCCACATGCACTATTGGTGACAATTTTGGGCCAAAGGCCACATATGTGTGTGTCTATGACTCATTGCCACATTACAGCCACTTTTAAATGGGTCAGTGTGCTGTAGGCCAGTTGCAATGGTCTGATGTAGTCACGTTTATATGCTTCCGTGGGCTACAATGAGTTTGTCATTGTGGTGGGCCATCTGGTGGGTCCCCTTAAATATTTTAATTTATTTTTTATTTTTTGGTTAATCATGAATTTGTTCTAAACCTTTTTCATTCTTTTTTTTTTTTGGCTGATAAACCTTTTTCATTCTGGACACAAACCAAATTGGTCTGTGGGTTTCATTCAAAATACCAAAAAAAAAAAAAATTCACATGAATAAAATTTTAATTACAAAAACATATTGAATCCTTCATTTAATACTTTAATATTACATTAACCACTCCAGGTATAATACCTGACAGATATACACAAACTACTATAGAGTCCAAATAGTAGTTGAACACTATTAAACTAAATCATACTTCACAAATATACATCCAAAACCTAAATCTGCCTATGAAGCTAAACTTAAAAGCCGCTGTGCACTTATCCCATCATCAGGTAGCTACCACCAATATACTAGAGAGATCATAGATTACGTCCTAAACAACAAACACACAGAGGCCTTAAGCACAATTGTTACTAACCAAAAGGTGAAGTCTGAAGTGTGCCTCAATTTCTGGTAACTTGCTGCTGCAATTCTTCAGAGCAATGTGGTATGTAAACATCATCCAAGTTCTGCTCATATGAAGATTGAATATGGCTCATCGATGGTTGGAGAGAACCACCCTTCGTTCTTAAAGCTGTAGCAAGCATATCACTTGACTCATATGCCCCAAGTAACAAAGACCTAAGAGCTTCATGTTTTTTCGTTGCAATCTCCATATTTTTAAATTTATCTTTTGTGGCCAAAGTTTGTTTGTTCATTTCTGCTTATCTTCCTTTTCTTGGCTCTCCTTCCGAATCGTTTCAATCTCAAGCCTCCTGTTGTTCTCTCATTGCTTGTACCTCTAAATGAACACATCTCTTCTGCATTAGTACACCAGGAACTTGTTCAGGTATGGCTCCAATGCCAAATCCTCGCACCCCTCCACGTGTCTCTTTTCCAAGCACAGACGCATATACTTCATTGATTTCAAAATCATTAGGAACCTCTGGAAGTTGGGATGCCCTCTTTGTAGTCTTCATCTTGTCAATCTTGTCCTTCATCAAGGCCTATATCAAACAATTGGTACAACTGATCACAGTAAGTACAATATCAATGCTGAGTATGCTTAAGAACTTGAAAATAATAAGTCAAGAAGTCATAAGTGATGCTTACAATAGAATTCGGTTCATCAGGTTTTTCATTATCATGGACATGGGTAAGATCAAACATTTTGCAACGGTCTGGGTTTACACCTCCATTTTCTTTTTTCTACATACATATGAACAAAGAATCTAATTAAGAAAAACAAACAGAAAAGAGCAATATGAGATATGTGAGTACCATGAAGGACAAGTAAATAACACCCTGCAACAGCCCTTCTTATTTCATTGGAAACACTAAAAAAAAATTGAAAACGCTACAAGTAGAGTACAGGGTATGCAAATGGCAATTAATGTCTCGCATGTTTTAAGAGCAGAACAGAAGAGAATACTTCATGATCAAGGCTAGTGAAAATTGAAAACCAAGAAATTACATAAGACAAATGGTAATCAGTAGTAATTATGAAACCAAACAACTTAGAATAAAAGAGGTCCTTCATAACATGATTAACAATAACAAACTACTTGAGGCAATACAACAATTGAAAACCAATTGAAAAAAGAATCTATAACTACGAAAACTAGAAAACAAACTGCTCTTACAATGACATAATAGTTATTGAAAATAAAAAAACTCATCAGCCACAAAGCAACAGGATTTGAAGTCAAAGATGTCAATAGTATTTTGGTTGGATAACTCATCTACCGCAAAGCAACAAAATAAGCCAAACAATACATGATTATACTTCCAAACCATTTTGTTCTAATCACAATCCAAGAACCAACCAGATTACAACAGTGAGTAAGATTCACTGACCAATTCACTTTTCCCTTACAGCTTACTAACTTAGAATAGTACAATTGATTAGCCCTGGGAAGATCCCTTATGTAGGTAGATAGAACAAACTTTGATTCAATATAAGTTAATGTTCACAGAGATTCCAATTAACCTTTAATGGGATCTTGGATAAAGCAATTGATAACCAAGTTCTGCAGTATTCACAATAACGATCTACTTTTTAGAATATAGACCGGACAAGGACTAACCATCACTCCATTTTTAGAAGATGTACATGTACTACAGTGTTAACTCAAAGATTCGGCTAATTACCTCATCCTCTTCCTCGCTGTCATCGTCTTCGGAATGATCGACCGATGCAACTCTCTCCTCCAAAATCAAGCAAATCAAAATTTCAATTTACCGTAATCCTAAATCAAATAATACCCAAATTTCTCAAAAACACAAAAACAAAATTCCATCAGAGTTAAACATTCAAGATCTGTAACATGCAAGCTTAAAGATTGAAGCTTTAAAAACATAGAGAGAAGATCAACAAGTTGGTGGAAATAGAAACTAATTTGCATATCCAGTCGAAGACGAAGAGCCCGTGCAATCCGAATTTTGGTTTCAGATCGGATGCTTCTTTACTTTCTTCCTGTCCTCCGAACCCTAACTCCACCCAGAGGAAGAAATTCCTAAGCAGAGGAAATAAAAATTGAATAAATGAATAGACAACAAAAATAATCGCTGAGAATCAGAGAAACAAGAATCGCAGTGGCCATCAATTTGGTGGTTCAGATGGAGAAGAAAAAAGAGTCGGCCGTCATAAGGGTTTTTTTTTTGTCTGAGGGAGACAAGGATTTCTCTTATATATATATATATTTAAGCAATAAAATGAGATAGAGTTCCCACCGTATACCGAGCCTTAAGGAAAATTTCAAAATTTGTAGTAGTGGTGGGCCCTGTCATACGTGTTTCGACGAAAGAACAGTTGAATAAATATAAAATAATACATCAGCCACACTTCATGCATGTACGTGAGAGATATGGGCACCAACATGTTAAAGAGCAGTGGGTATGACCCCAATTCCCACAATTCATTCATTATGTGGCAATGGGTCAGTGGCTGTTGCCTAGTATTGTTGTGGTGTGTTATAGCTCAATCAGCATTTACTGTCATTATTGTAATTGATATTTCCATTTTAATTTTCTTCCTATATAAAGGGACTATCAAATGAAATGAGTAGATCAATTCCCACAGCTGGACTCACCAGAAACAAGCCCAGTTGCAAGCTCTATCTAGATAATATGCTATTTCTAATATATATATATATATATATATATAGAAATATATTCAAATATAGATTTTGCTTATTTTAGAATATAGAAACTAAAATTCTATTTCTTATTTCTATACCATTAGACTGTACAATTATAAATAAGAAATTTGAGTTCTATTTTTTATATTGCAATTCTTGTTCTTTAGTTCTTTAAAGAGATCTGATACTAGTTGTTAGGATCTCCAGGATCCAAACCTAGAATTGACATCGTTGCAAAAGAGAAAGAAGAAAAACAAGAGGAAAAACTAAGCAAATAAAACTGGTTCAATTCTTCGATGATCCTGTTACAATTCCTATTAGCTATTTAAGTAAAGAAAATATCTAGAAGTAGTGGACTCATGTAAGAAAAATCCCAAATAGGCCCAACAACAATGACAGCCCATGTAAAAGGATAAGAGTCATAACACAAGCCCATGGTATCCCTTGAGACTAGTTATCACTCAACAATGGAAGAAAGCTTGGAAATCTACTAGGTTCGGTAATCGATATTGAGGATCCTCTGGTTACCAGAAACAGGGAATATCTAAGGATGAGGATTGATTTTGATACTACAAGACCTCTGGCCACTTTTATTCAGCTCCCACGATCTAATTCCAGTGTTTCTAAATGTAGGTTACAGTACGAAAACCTAAAGACCTTCTGCTTCAATTATGGTCAATTGGTCATTTGGTATCTTCCTGTAGATACGTCAAGCATCCTCTTTTGGTCAAGTTGGGAGTAATTTATGATTCTTCCCTAGTTGCAGATCCCCCTCAAAAGCCAATCTTTACTCACGACCATTTCCCACGGGAGTTCCCATATGCTCCGACCACGGGCATCTTTCGCCGGAATCCTCCTAAGGATTTTTCAAATCTTGAAATTACTGTTGCAACTGATGTGGACAGACCCCCTTTGGCACACTTTTCAACTATTGAAAGGGACAGCCCCAACAGCTCTCTGCCATCAAAGGAAAGGTACATCTCAATCCCCTATTGTGATACAAAGACCAAAGCTCTGCCTACACCCTGACATGCCTAGCATGTGGGATCCTAATGCACATGGGGTTTCCTACCGCAATGGGAGTGTAACTCGAGCCTTCAATGGTCTACGTATACAATCTGAGTCTTGGGCCGACCCAGAATGTATACCCCCTTGGGCTTTCAAAAACAAGGTGGATTATTTCAATATCAAATTGAGCCGCAGCTGCCCAATCTTATCCTATCTCTTCTTTGTAGACGATGCTCTATTTTTTCTGAAGGCTACTCTTTTGAACTGTTGGCAACTAAACAAGATCTTTTTTTAGTACTGTTGTGCCTCGGGACAATAGATAAACAAGGAAAAGTCTAGCATCTACTTCACCCGAAACACCTCCCCTCAAATGGCTTTACTAATGTGTGAACTTCTTGGTTTTGCTGAAGTAGAGAACCCAGGAACTTACTTGGGATTACCTACTATTTGGGGTAAATCAAGGAAGGAAGCACTGGTCTATATCAAGGAGCGTGTTAACAGGAAGTTAGAGGGTTGGAAGCAGCGTTCTCTATCCTTGGCGAGCAGAGAAGTTCTTAAAAAATCAGTGGCAATGGCTATTCCCACTTATCCCATGGCATGTTTTAAGTTCCCCAATGGCACTTGTGATGATATAAACTCAACTATAGGGAAGTTTTGGTGGGGATCAAATCATACTGGCCGGAAAATCCATTGTAAAAGTTGGGATTTTCTTGTAACCCAAAATCAGAGGGGGGGAATGGGTTTTAGAGACCTCCATCATTTCAATATGGCTCTTCTAGCCAAGTAATGCTGGAGATTGATACAAGAACCTAATTCACTATGGGCACAGGTACTCAAGGCAAGTACTATCCCGAGTGTAGTTTTTTTGAAGCTACTAAGGGTTATCGAGCATCATGGGGTTGGTCGAGTCTCCTGGAGGCTAGAAATAAGATGTTTGATGGTTTTTACTGGCATGTCATCAACGGCTGCTCCATTAACATATGGAGCAACAAATGGATTCTCCCCCCCTGAATACCGGTACTGTACTAACCACTGAGTTACCCGTGGTTAATGCCCTTCTGAAAGTGAATTCATTGATAGATTGGGAAGACCGCACTTGGCAACTCGACAGAATACTCCATCTCATTCAGCCTAACGAGGTGAGTAAGATTACATCTATACCTATTGGGGACGGGGTTGGCTATGATCGACTGATTTGGCCTTGGAATAAAAATGGCCAATACTCTGTTGGGTCACGCTACCATTGGCTTCATCAAAAATCATCTACCCTATATGTTCCTACTACTGGCCGTTCACACTCAATTGACAAGAAAGTGTGGTGAGTTGTATGGAAGATTGAGACTCTACCAAAGATTAAACTCTTTCTCTGGAGAGTGCTTAATGAAGCCCTTCCTACAATGTACAATTTGCACAGAAGAAATTGGCCCAGAATACATGTCCTATATGTGGGAATACTGAAGAAACTATTGAGCATATCTTACTTCTCTATCCCTGGGTAGAGCTAATCTGGTTTGGGTCCCCTTTAGGCCTCAAGATCAACAAGCAACAAATTTCTACCTTTGACCAGTGGTTACTATCTATTAGAAATACTATCACTAGTAAAAGTGGAAAGAAATGGATACTGACCTTAACTAGCTTCATCTGTTGGAATATTTGGAAGAAAAGATGTGCTTTTATATATCAGCATAACCCTCTACACCCTCAGCTCCATCACGAATCTAGTCATGGAGTATCTGGCAGCCTCGAGAACACCTCAACTTGCTCCAGATACAGCTTCGAGCATGATCTCTCCTCCAGGTTGGACTCCTTCACCTCCGAATTATGTGAAGGTGAACTCCGACGCTGCTTGGTTGGCCCCCAATTCTACTGGCCTAGGAGTCATAATCCAGGATGTGTCTGGGTCTCTATTAGGGGGTTCAGCCATTCCTGCTAACTATAGCTCGGTGACAATTGCTGAGGCAAATGCTTTGTTGACTGGTGTTAATCTTGCAATCACTATGAATCTGAAAAATGTGATTTTCGAATCAGACTCAAAAGAACTCATCTCAGAGATAAAGAAGCCACGAAGAAAGAGGTGTTGGAGACTTATGCGGTCATTGATCAAATCCCACGGAGATGTTCTTTCTTTGAAGATTGTTGTTGGAACTGGGTTTCCCATGAAGCGAATCATGCTGTCCACTCTACAACCTCGCTTGCCATCCGGACGGTGGGTCCACTGCGATGGGCTAATCAGCAGCCACCATCCTTGACTCTGGTATTGAGGAGCGACGGGCTTCCATGTCCTCCAGTGGTGGAGTGATGAATGGGGAAGACGACTGTCTGTCTTTCCTTCTTTTGTTTTTCCCTCTTCCTATTACTATGTCCTTTCTGGACTTAGTTGGAATCGTTGTTTTCTTTGACTTGTTGTATCAGGGTCTTTGTTTTTTGCAAGGCCTTTTAGGCTCTGCCCTTTTAATGAAGTACTTCATTCCCCAAAACAATAATCAGCATGTGAGTGTTTTTTACTTTGACAGGTAAACAACAAAGAGAAAAAACCAAAGAAAAGAAAACTCATATACTCCAAAGGACAGGGCACACACTTCTGCAACCACTGGATAGCTGGAAAGAAAGTACTCAGGAACTTGCAGATGACCAAGAACACCATGCTTGTGTATAGACAAGTGGAAAACTTGAAGATTGTTAGGTACACAGACTCTGACTTTGTAGGAAATTATCCTGATTCCAAGAAATCAACTTGTGGATATGTGTTTATGCTTGCAGGTCGAACTGTTACATGGAAAACCATGAAACATACTTTAGTGACAACATCCACAATGCAGGCAGAATTTATTACAATATATGAGGGAGTGTGTGAAGGACTTTGGATTAGAAACTTTTTGATGCAGACTAAAATCTTGAGTCACATTGTTTCAAATGCACTTGTGATTTTCTGTGATAATGAGGCAACTGTGTTTTTGAATAAAAATAGTAAAAGACCAAACAACTCAAAGCACATTGATCTTAAGTATTACAGTGTGTGTGAGGGGGGGGGGGGGGGAGAGAAAGAGTCAAGCATGGTGAAATTTCAATTTTAAGCATAAGCACAGACTCTCAGCTTGTAGATCCCTTCACCAAGGCATTGTCAGTTGCTGCTTTTAAGAAACATATAGAAAACATTGGTGTTTTGCCTAGTTTAGAATCTTAAGTTCAGGAGAGTTTCTATTGGGACCTCTAAATCTGCTCACTTGACCTCACTCTATTATGAATTATTAAATGACATATATAACCTACTATAAAATGACTATTAAGGACAATAATTATACCAAAAAAATATTATATTTATTTTATGTAGACTTTCCAATTCAATAATATTAGATTGTATTCCTTATTATTTTCCTTATCTATTTTCATTTTCCAATCTCACTACATACTCATTAAAGCATTCATATATATTTAATAAGAATTAAAAATATGATTAAGATCATGTAAATTAAAAATATGATTAAGATCATGTAACATAAAAATGTATGATATATATGTTGAACGCATATTGGTGAGGGAAAACAAAATAAATCCTCATATGATTTATGACCTAAATCTAAGTCAATCCATTATATTTGCAAAAATAAAAAAAAAGACACTAAAAATATTTAAATAATTAATCATGTGGTAACAAAAAATACAGAAAAAAAAAACATTAAAAAAAGAATGATTTTTTTTTTTTGAGAATAAAAACAAATAATTTCTTAATTTTTTTTTGCACAACTAAAATAGAAAAAAAAACTAAAAATATTTAAATAATTAATCATGTGGTATAAAAAATACAGAAAAAAATAAACATTAAAAAAAGAATGATTTTTTTTTTTTGAGAATAAAAATAAATGATTTCCTCATTTTTTTTTTTGCACAGCTAAAATAGAAAAAAAAATTTAAAAAAAAACATAATAGTTCATGGCATTTTCTTTTTTATTAGACATTAATTTTTGAAACTCAAGTTTGATTAAGAAATGTATATTTAGTTAAGATATATAGAGTGATTAAATCATTGAAATGACTAAAATTTTTATTTTAAAGATAATAATTTGTTTGCAAATTATATGAGTGATGTTATTTGAGGAAGTTTAGTGAGGTTTAGTGAGTAAATTTAGTATTTGAAGATTTGATGACAGGACCCGCCCCGAATTTCACCCTGAAATCCGAGGTGGCCCTGTGGAGCCCACCTCAGAAATAACTATACCAAATTTTCGGCAGAGTCACCCCTAAAATGGACTATCCAAAACCTGCAAAAACACATTCACACTTCTAATAACTCAATCTTATATCCCTGGAGCCGCCCTGCTCCCAAAGCACAACAACTCCACTTTCACAAAACACAAAACTCAACTTAACAATACTAATACACAAGGATATAAAAAGAAGAGTAAAGGATCAAGGGATCCTACAATGCGGAAGTAGTGACAATTATGCCTCAAATGCCATGTACGCCCTACCTCCACTAATTCGCCTGCAAACTGGGCATTTGAAACCGAAGGGCCCAGGGGAAAGTAATTTAAAACACGTTAGAGTGAGTGGACAAAAATAAATAAATAAGATAATTCGAATAAAAGTAAAGCTTTAATACTTTCCCACATGTTCATAATTTAAAAACCTTGATGCATGCAACGTGGATAAAACATATTTCTCGCAACACGAAAATTCGTGAAAACATTCCAGCCTCGCTGGTCAAAAGAAATCGAGCTAGCCCCGCTAGCTGAAGGTATCAATCAAATATGGGGAAGAAGTTCTCACCATACAGATAAGGGAGCCTCCCAGGCTCGGGTCGGAGTGTCCCACACTCTGGAGCATCCCATGCTCTACTCTACTCACCCACGAACACATAGTAAGCAGGGAGGAGTACTAATAGGCTAGCTAGCAATAAATATGACGACCCAGGTATGGTGGGTTAAAATCATACGAAAATCGAAAATCAGTAAGGCTTCCCCAATATCTCACGAGAAAATACATATTCCAACGACGTGGCCCCGCACGCCAAAATATTCTCGAACTCATAAACCAATAGGCGAGCAATAATAGATGAATAAAATTCTCTCGAAAATCCCATTTTCGAAAACCTTTCAGAAATCTCAGCATCGACGAAAGACAACAATATTTAATTCCGGAAACCACCTCGGAAAATAATTCGTTGAAAATCATTAATAAATCGCAAATCATACTTTATTTCGAAATTCTCAATATCCTTTAAAACTTAGAGCTAAAATCATTCCGAAATTATAACCGAGATAAATCAATTTATATTCTCAAATAAATAAACGTAATAATTAATAACGAAACAATATTGCATGCATCACGTACTTAAAATCAAAAGTTCACTCACAGTATACGGCTAACGTGGCACGCAAGCGTAAGGATCCTAGTCGAGCGATGGGTCGGTACCTCGTCCTGTACAAAATTATATTCCGTAAACAACAATTCGACACTCAATACGATTCTAAACCGAAACCCCAAGTAAACCAACATCTCTAATACTTCTTGAATTCAACCCAACTTCACCACTAATATCAATCGGTCGATTACAGTATTCCCAAGCAGAAACAAGGGAAATCCGAAGGTCGGATTCCCACAAATCGACATCCGAAACTCCAAACTTCGAAAATTCACAATCAATGTCAAACTCCTCCAAAATTCACCAAAATCACATATATAAGCTCTATGATAATTATATAATTTAACTAGCCAGAAATTGAAATTAAAAAGCTGTCCTAGCCGCCGCCGCCACCGCCACCAACTCCAATGGCCACCAAAATTTGGCAGTAGCACCTCCTCAACACACCCATTAATTTTCTCAACTGTGACAAAGTCAGAAAATGAGTAGAAATACCTCAACAATTAAGGGGAAGGTTGAACCCGATTCGTGAATAATAACCCAGAATTTCAAACCGTCGATTCTTCCTCCACGCTTCAAATCGCTGCAAAAGATTCGGGGAGCATCATCTACGTCCCAAGGCGCTTCCAAAGAACCTAACTTGATCGTATGGGGTGGTCGGAATCGGAAGAAACCGGCGTTGACTCAAACTGCTACAGTAAACTTTCAAGGCTCGATGCGTCATTTTCCGGCCAAGGCGCCGTGAGCAACCACCGCCAGCGCCAAGAGGAGGAGGAGACGAATCCAATAGTACTAACCTTGCGCCACCAGGTGGCAGGAAGAGAGAGAGCGCCGGAGTTGCAGAGAGCGCCGAGGAGAGAGAGAAAACGTGGGAGGAAGGAGAGAGAAGGAGAAAATGAAAACTTACCGGCCACAGTAACTTTTTCAAATTTATACCATCTACCATGAACAGTAATTTTGGTATTTAGCTTATAACTTTCGTATACGAACTCCGATTTTTACGTACCACATATGCACGCGCTCGGTTTAACGTCCTCTACAACTTTCATGCAGAACATTTTCTCAAATTTTGACCCGAACAAAAAGTCAACTTTTAGGGCCACTAAAAGTTCGGAAACAGAGTAAAAGGTGAAAGTTGTTGTCGTTTACCGTCCAAATGACTAGTAAATAGATAAATTAAGATACGGGACGTTACATTTGATAAGAGGTATAAAAAGCATAGAGGTCAAGTGAGTAAATTTGGAGGTTCCAATAGAAAATCTCTAAGTTCAGTGGAGCAAATTTTTTATAAGTTTTGTGTTTTTTGAGTTCTTGTAATTTAGTATTTGTTATTTTCAATTTATTGTGACAATTTTTATGTATTATTGAATTTTGGATAATCAATAAAAAAATTTGAGGTATTTCATTCAGATTATATTGCTGCAGCCAAGGTTTGAAAAAACGCTAGGCGCTACTTGGGCAGTGACCCAGGGACTAGCACCTAGAGGCCTAGGCAGGGACTAGGAGGTTTTTAATTTTTTAATTTTTAAATTAATTTTATGACATATAATTAGTTAATTATATAAATAAAAATATTTAATGTCCAACAATTAATTAAAAACATGTAAAATTAGGCTACATTAACCCCTCCATCTACTTAAACTGGACGTCTCATCTATAATTAGGGCATCTCCAACAGAGCAGCTAAACTCAATTTTTAGCTATATATAACTATTTGTAATGCAAAAATCAGCTCCAACAGACTAGCTATAGGTAAGTTAAATTTAACTATAGCTAAAATGGTTAGCTATATTTAGCTAGAGTATCCTACATAGCTAAAGCAAAAGTTATATTTCTCTCTCTTCTTTTATCCACATGTCAGTTTATGATTT
Organism: Rosa rugosa; assembly: GCF_958449725.1. Lineage (NCBI taxonomy): Eukaryota > Viridiplantae > Streptophyta > Magnoliopsida > Rosales > Rosaceae > Rosa > Rosa rugosa. The sequence continues at coordinate 39,142,330 of NC_084826.1, read as the reverse complement.
GGTAAAATATAGTTATTATTTACAAAATAGCTATTATTGCTGGAGCAACATTGCTAAATCAATAGCTATATTTCATAACTTTAGCTAAATTTAACTAAAGAACAATTTCTACTGTTGGAGATGCTCATAGACCTTAAATCCTAATTAGCCCAATGCTAATCAGAGCCACCATCTTCCCTTAAACTCTATTAAGCCAAAAAAGTAAAAACCAACACTGCAACACATCGCCACTACCTTAGCCATCTCATTCTCTCAGTGGAAAGCTCAAACCTTTGCAGTGCCCTCTGTTGATTTTCAATCCCCAACGTCTTCGCATTAAGCAACCTAAAACCCCATATCACAAATAAAGCAAACCCAGTCCATATTCATTCCCTCATCATAAAGTTTCAATCTTTCAATCATCTCTTTGAAATTTCAAACACCCAGAAACCAAAATCAAAATCCAATTCGTGTTTCTTCATTTCTGTGTTACCCAATTCACCAAGTTCCGACTTTGCTAAATTGGGGTTTCTGGAAATCACGATGTGAAATCCCAACCCTCAAATGTGGTGGGTGTTGAGCAAATCAGTGGTTTAAATTCACAAAACATCATCGCAAACCTTGCAGTTCTCGTCTCCTCCTTCAAAGACATCCAGAACAATGATCCGCCACATCCCGTCATGCAACCTCCTCCGAGAAAGTCTCCGTGACGAGAAAGTTCCTTGAAAAAAAAAAGCCCAAATTCGCCTACTCCGCCCAGACGATTAGGCCGATTAATCTCCTACCCAAGCCGACTAATCAGCCGGCCAAAACCCAAGTTGCTTACCTCACCAAGTTGGCTTCACTCGCGGCGGTCACCTGCCGCCCAGCGCCTAGGAGGCGCGCCTAAGTGGGCTGGGCGGCTGAGTTTTAGAACACTAGCTGCAGCTTTATTAAATTTTGCATGATTTTATTTTGTGTTCTTGATTTACCTTGATATCAGATGGTCTTGTAATTTAGTGAACATGTTCATTCAGTTTAAAGTGCAAGCATTAAGGCCATCAGTGTTTTCAGCTATGCTTGAGTTTCATTTTTGAAACATTCACTTGGACCATTTAGGTATATGATCTTCTGGTAATACACATTGTTTATATACTACATCATTTTATTTTCAGTAGCATATGTGGAATGCAGGAGCTTGTGCTAGTGGTCTGGAAATGCTGCATTTTGTTAAAATGTATGCTTTTCTTTGCTCTAAATAAGTGACTGAGTTTTGACCATGCTGAATGAATTTTGAAACTTTCCTTATTCTGGAGCACACTTCAGTTGGTTGTACACGTTTTGGTGTTGTTCAGTTATGATTATCCTTGATAATCAGTGATAGCCCAAGTGGGAGATTGTTAGACTAATTTTGGACTAATCACAAGTTATCCTAGAGTAAATAGGAAATCATTGAATGTCAAACCGAATACAACATGGATTTGAAAAAGAATCTACCTAGATATCCATTGTGATAGTGTATTTAGCATTGGATTAGGAATCCATTATTTGGACTACAAGAAAGTCCTAAAACAGTGATGCATTAGAATTTTAATGTACAATACTTTATCCCTAAGGAAAACCTTTATGGGAGGATTTCTAGAGCTAGTACTTGTATAAATAAGAGGCTAGGGTCCCTGTTATCACCATCGTTTTTCAAGCATTGTGTTTTGCCCATTCAGAGTCTTCAATGGCGTCAATCATGGACATCAATGGTATGTTTGATCTTCTAAAGTTATTGTTCAACATGTATAAGTGTGAGCTTGATTTGTAATTTGGTATTACAGCATCTACTTGTGGAATCACTCACAGCCCGTTGTGACACATTAGTGAAGGAATGGATGGATTTCAAAACTTTTTAATTAGTGCGGAATAAGTTTAACAATTAAACTACTAACTAAACATAAAATCCATTCCTTTAACCCATGATCTTGGCTTATTGTGATATGTATATAAACATAGCATGCATGGTAAGGAAGAACAAAGAGGGAGTTTATGTTCTACTCACCCTTGGAGCGTGATTTTAATCCGATCCAAGTGAACCACCAAAGTTCCTCTCCTTGATCTCTCCTTGTGTGTGTTTCCTCCACCTTGAAGCACCTTGAATTAAGAACTCCTTCTTATACTCCTTCTTGTGCTTGTAATCTCCTCCTTGATGTAACAAGTAAAGCCACAAAAATATATGGCCTCTAAGGATCTTCACCAAGTGAATCAAGAGATGAAGAAAGATGAAAGAAAAGAAGAAATTATGCAAGTGTTCTTCTTTCCTTTAATTTCTGAAAAATGGACCAAGAGAGAACTCTCTTTCTCTCTCTCTAATCTGAAAATAATAGTGTGGAGACACTCACTTTTCTTTGTCCATGCTTTCCCTTTTATATAATAGGAAATAACTCCAATTACTAAAAGAAAAATATTGACTTTCATAAAGCCAATATTTTGGCTGGTCCATACATGTTATTGGGCACTAAAAATGTGTCTTGGGCTTTCATTTAAATCTCATTTAGTGAAGCCCAAGTCCACACCAAAAAACCCGACAATCGTTTAGGCCCAATAGGTTCGGTTTTACCCGAAAATCCTAATTATGTTCAAATAATAAATCTAATTAATTATTTGCTCATAACCAACTCTTGTTTAATCTTCTTCATATACAATCTCAATGATCCACTTATATGGTGTGCGATCTCTTAGGTTCTAATTAACAAGGCAGTGAAGTTTATAGAAACCATTCTATTTTGTTTACGAATCAAAAACTCCATTTTTGATTCTCCCTTGTTATTAGGATAATAAATGTTTATTAATCCTCGGGGACTTCACAAGTCATGAGTGACGTCTTGCAACATATCATGACTACCCTAGTTAATGTAGAATGACAAAGAACCTATTCAATTGGAATTACAATACAATACGGTCCTTCTCTTACACTATGTTCTAAATCACATCATCGGGGTATGGAATTGATATGTCAATCCCCTAATGTGATTTTCATTCTTATGTGATTCTTAGAATGTGATTAAAAACTCCTTTTTAAATCTCATTCAATGCTTTGGCCAAAGACTCATTGAATCACATCTTTGAACATACACCTTATTTACTTAAGGATAGAGATTCCTTGTTGTACACTCACATGTCTCCATGACCGAATTGATTATACCAATGAATGCATCTATTATATCCATTAAGGGACACAATGTTATTGCATCATCAAGAGATAATCCATTCACTCATAAGACAACTATGGTGTCTCAGGTCAAAGGACTAATTTGTATTATTGCAATTTAGAGTTCAAGTTTGACATGTAAGTAAGACTCCATACAAGAACTCTAATGATCGCGTTCAGTATACTCTTTAAGTTAAGAGCACCCACATACTTGTATTAGTGTCTCTACACAAATGACAAGAGACATATCATCCTCCATATTGAGAATACATAGTATGTGCTAGTCTTTCCGGATTATCAATGTCCAAGTGATAATCCTATGACTAGGAACCTTTTAGGATAAGAGTGTGAAAGAGTAAATGTCTCACACATCTAACTCTTTAGATTACTTTCTCTTTAACTCATATTCCTTGGACCTTGTTCAATCAAATATTAAGTATAAGCAATGAACAATAAACTTGCCCTTTTGAATAATAATAATTACAATAATAATTACATCAAAATGATTGTTTTAGGACACAATTCCTTCAATCTCCCACTTGTACTAAACCCAATCAGCCATGAAACGTACACCCATCTTCTCAAGATGTTGTTCTAGCTTTGCTTGTGATAAAGGCTTAGTGAATGGATCTGATATGTTATCAACAGATGCTACTTTGAGAATGTTAACGTCTCCACGATTAACAATCTCCCTTATGATATGGAAACGTCTTTCGATGTGTTTGGATTTTTGATGAGACCTTGGTTCCTTGGCTTGAGCAATTGCCCCATTGTTGTCACAGTAAAGTGGAATCGGTGACTCAATGGTAGGAACAACATCAAGTTCAGTGATGAACTTTTTCATCCAAACTGCTTCCTTTGCAGCCTCTGCAGCTGCAATGTATTCTGCCTCAGTAGTGGAATCTGCAGTAACGCTTTGTTTGCAGCTTCTCCAATTTACTGCACCTCCATTCAAGGTGAAGACAAACCCCGATGTGGATTTTCTGTCATTCACATCAGATTGAAAATCTGAGTCTGTGTATGCTTCCACTTGCAACTCTGATTGCAAATCACCACCTCCATAAACGAGGAATAAATCTTTAGTCCTTCTCAAGTACTTAAGGATATTCTTAACAGCATTCCAGTGTTCTAAACCTGGATTGGACTGATATCGACTAGTTATGCTTACGCCATAACTGATATCAGGTCTTGTGCATAGCATCGCATACATGAGGCTCCCTATTGCAGATGCATATGGGATCTTGCTCATCTTTTGCACTTCCTCAATCGTTTGTGGGCACATTTTCTTAGAAAGGTGAATGCCATGTCTGACAGGCAGAAAACCCTTCCTAGATTGTTCCATGTGAAATCTATTCAGCACTTTGTCTATGTACAAGGATTGAGATAATCTAATTAATCTTTTTGATCTGTCTCTATAGATCTTTATTCCTAGTACATAGGCAGCTTCTCCAAGATCCTTCATAAGGAAGGTCTTGGACAACCAAACTTTAATTGAAGATAACATTCCTACATCATTCCCAAAGAGTAGGATGTCATCTACATAAAGTACAAGGAACACAACAGCACTCCCACTGACCTTTTTGTAAACACAAGGTTCATCCATGTTTTGTGTGAAACCAAAAGATTTGACTGCATCATCAAAACGGATGTTCCAACTCCTTGAAGCTTGCTTGAGTCCATAGATGGACCTATGAAGCTTACACACTTTATGAATGTCATCTCTAGACGCAAAGCCTTCAGGTTGATCCATATAAAGCTCTTCCTCAAGGTTGCCATTCAGAAAGGCAGTCTTTACGTCCATTTGCCATATCTCATAATCATAGTGAGCAGCTATAGCAAATAATATCCGAATGGATTTAACCATGGCAACAGGAGAGAACGTATCTTCATAGTCAATGCCCTCTCTTTGCTTATAGCCCTTTGCCACCAATTGAATTGTGGTGTTCCAGGAGGAGCTAATGAAGAAACAATGCCTTCTTGTTTGAGATAATCAATAAACTCATTGCTTAAGTATTCGCCTCCTCGATCGGATCTTAGAGCCTTAATACTCTTGTCGGTTTGTTTCTCAACTTCATTTTTAAATTCTTTGAACATTTCAAAGGCTTCAGATTTGTGCTTCATAAGGTATATATATCCAAACCGAGAATAGTCATCGGTAAAAGTTATGAAGTATGAGAATCCACCTTTACTAATAGTGGACATGGGACCACATACATCGGTATGTATTAGGCCTAAGAGTTCTTTAACTCTTGTTCTTTGTCCACCATAATGTGACTTGGTCATTTTTCCTTTTAGACAAGACTCACAAGTAGGCATAGGATCAGATCCTAACGACTCTAAATATCCATTTTTGGATAATTTGTGAATTCTATCTTGGCTAATATGACCAAGCTTAAGGTGCCACATCTTAATGGGGTTAACCGTTTCCCGAGATCTCTTAGATCCCAAAGCATTTTCCTTCATACAATTAATACTACCATCTAAAGCTAGATGAAAGAGACCATCAATAATATTAGCATGACATATCATGCGTTCATTAATAGATACAAAACCACTTAGTTTATCAAAAACTACTCTATAACCATCCTTCAAAAGCATGGAGATGGAGATAAGGTTCTTTATACATATAGGAAGATAAAGACAATTATTTAACTCCAATGTATCTCCTGATGGTAACTTCAAAATATAAGTCCCCACGGCTTTGGCGTCAACTCTTGTGCCATTTCCAACACGTAGGGTGATTTCTCCAGCTTTAAGCTTCCTTGCTCCCACTAGGTCCTGCAACGAAGTGCAAACATGGTGAGATGCACCTGAATCAATTATCCAAGTGGAAGTATTATTAACTGTAAGTATTGATTCAATCACATTGATCATACCTGCTGTTGAAGACTGGTTCTTCAAGGATGCAAGATAAGCTTTGCAATTCCTCTTCCAATGCCCATCCTTGTTGCAAAAGAAACAAACACCTTTTGGTTCCTTTTGTTCCTTCTTCTTCTTCTTTTGGACTGCTCCTTTAGGCTTTGCCACTTGTTTCTTCTTCCCTTTGCCCTTGCCTTTGGACTTGGAAGAAGAAGCGACAATGGCCACACTCCCACTCTCTTTCTTGATTTGCTTCTCAGCTGTTACCAGCATATTGAGAAGATCAGAAAGACTATGATCCATTTGTTGCATATTATAGTTCATTATGAACTGAGAAAATGAATCATCTAGGGAGGATAGAAGAAGATCTTGAGCTAGCTCCGCATCAAGTGCAAATCCAAGGTCTTGAATTTGCTCAATAAGGCCTATCATTTTTAGACCATGTTGATGCACAGGAGCACCCCTCACATGCTTTGTCTTAACAAGCTCATTGACAGCTGTGAATCGCACATTTCTATTTCTCTCACCAAACAATTCAGTGAGATGAAGTAATATAGAACTGGCGCTATCCATATTCTCATGTTGCTTCTGAAGTTGTGAGTTCATGGATGCAAGCATAACACATTTAGCTTGCGTGTCATCATCCTTATGCTTTTGATAAGCAACACGTTGCTCATCGGTTGCATCTTGAGCCAATGGAGTGTGAGGAGGTGCATTTTGTAAGACATAAGCGATCTTATCGAATGTCAATACAATTTTCAAATTGCGGAGCCAGTCATTGAAGTTTGGGCCCTCAAGACGATTTTCATTGAGAATTTTGGTGATAGGATGTCCTGACATATTGCAGTCTACATAACATAAAATAAAAGAAGTGAGATTGATTTTAAAACCAAGTGACTCGGGTCTTAAGAATCAAATGGCACCCTCTCACTATTTTAACAAATTCCAAATCCCTCAAGGAATTCGAGAGTATAAATTAAAACTCTTAGTGAGTATGGAAGACTCATTTTCATTAAGCCAACCGCATCATAATAGAACTATAGGTCAACTTAATTTCCATGAGAGGATACTCTTATCCAATCACATCAAATGTGAATATCCATAACTTTGGCCTCTAAAGTAAGTAAGTCTCACCATAATAGGATATTGATAAATTACTCTAGTTAAGCTATACCCATCATCTCATGTAAGTATAGGGATCAAAAATTAAATCTCATCATAATAGAATATTGACCAAGATTTGTCCCTACCTTACAACATCAAATGTTGAATAACCTCTTTTTAATGCTCCTAGCAAGAAATACCCCCGTTCGGAATGATATTCACATGTAAGAACATCTAATAGGAGATTACAATGTTGGAAGGCCACAAAGAAGCATTCATAATGTCTTCTTCGTTTTTCAACTTAATATCACTTTGAGGGAATTTTAAGGTCTCATCTTTAATAATCTCATTAATAACAATCACATTGCATTTGCTTTGATCCTAATGCAATCACATTTTCATTATACTTGATCTATAATAAAATACTCCCACTTAATTGTTTTTCGGAAAAACAATTTGATTTCATCAAAAACATTTTTCAAATGGAATCATGGGAAGTATAAAATTACTTGATCAAGTGCAACGAACATGCAATTATAATAGGTCACATAGGATGATTATGGACTTGTTGTTTGATCCAACATGAGCCAATATGTTGGATCAAGGTCATGTTTGGGTGGTTGATTTTAATTACGCGTAACGATTACGAAAATTAAATAACTAAGCTAAGCTATTACACTTTGCACTTGAACTTATTTCAAGGCTTGATGACTTCAAACTTCTTCTTTGGATCATCATCATGTGCCTCCATTTTCGATTACAAGAGTGGATAAGGGGCATACAAGCTCCCATTTAAATTTAATCAAACTTGAATAAATTAAATAAGCTACTTAGTTACACAACCAAATGAATTAATCAAATTAATTACATAACCCAAATGAATTAACTACTTTAATTACATAACCACATTCATTCAAAATGAATAGTCGGCCAATCTCATGCTCAATTATATTAGGCCATAGTCCATAATCATCCTTTAATTAACCAAGATTAATAAGGTTAATTAAACAAGCATATTTAACTCAATCAAAATAAGTTAACCACTAAATTACTTTAATTTAAGCAAGTAAATTAGTTGAGTGATTTATGAGATGATGTCTTACATCATGCATCATTAACTTTTGGTGAGTAATTTAGGGGATAATGTTTTACATCATGCATCACCAACTTTTGGTGAGTGATTTAGAGATAATGTTTTACATCATGTATCACAAACTTTTGGTGAGTGATTTTAGAGATAATGTTTTACATCATGCATCACCAACTTTTGGTGAGTGATTTAGAGATAATGTTTTACATCATGCATCACCAACTTTTGGAGAGTTATTTAAAGAAACTAATAATAAAGATGACTAACTCTACCAACTATTTGGTGAGAGAAACATGGAAATGATTTTATGTCATCATTAACTATTAGGTAAATAACAATTCATGAATTTATGGATCAAAAGTGAGAGCAAACACCATGGAAAAATGAGCTAGTTCACAACTAGTTTAGAGATATTCCAAAAAGCTGGAAATAAAATTCCAGCTTTATGTTCTTCCATTGAACACTTGTTTACTTCATCTTTGAAGCCAAAACATGCATCCCCTAAAGCATATATCATCTAACATGTTTCTAAGATTAACATTTTAATTAAGAAACATATAGAACCCCTTAATACATATCTCATATGCATTAAAGTTTCATAAAACTTAAACCACTTCTTACATGTAATTTCTAGAAACCTTTTCTTGCTATCATAAAATCTACCTTACATCACATGCTTCATAACTTTTATGATAAAGCAAATTTTATGATCTAAATTACATATTACTCTAAGCTTAAGAAAATCACATCAACAAACATACTTAGCCATGTTTATAACATATCAAAATTAAGCCAATGGCTCTGATACCAATTGAAGGAATGGATGGATTTCAAAACTTTTTAATTAGTGCGGAATAAGTTTAACAATTAAACTACTAACTAAACATAAAATCCATTCCTTTAACCCATGATCTTGGCTTATTGTGATATGTATATAAACATAGCATGCATGGTAAGGAAGAACAAAGAGGGAGTTTATGTTCTACTCACCCTTGGAGCGTGATTTTAATCCGATCCAAGTGAACCACCAAAGTTCCTCTCCTTGATCTCTCCTTGTGTGTGTTTCCTCCACCTTGAAGCACCTTGAATTAAGAACTCCTTCTTATACTCCTTCTTGTGCTTGTAATCTCCTCCTTGATGTAACAAGTAAAGCCACAAAAATATATGGCCTCTAAGGATCTTCACCAAGTGAATCAAGAGATGAAGAAAGATGAAAGAAAAGAAGAAATTATGCAAGTGTTCTTCTTTCCTTTAATTTCTGAAAAATGGACCAAGAGAGAACTCTCTTTCTCTCTCTCTAATCTGAAAATAATAGTGTGGAGACACTCACTTTTCTTTGTCCATGCTTTCCCTTTTATATAATAGGAAATAACTCCAATTACTAAAAGAAAAATATTGACTTTCATAAAGCCAATATTTTGGCTGGTCCATACATGTTATTGGGCACTAAAAATGTGTCTTGGGCTTTCATTTAAATCTCATTTAGTGAAGCCCAAGTCCACACCAAAAAACCCGACAATCGTTTAGGCCCAATAGGTTCGGTTTTACCCGAAAATCCTAATTATGTTCAAATAATAAATCTAATTAATTATTTGCTCATAACCAACTCTTGTTTAATCTTCTTCATATACAATCTCAATGATCCACTTATATGGTGTGCGATCTCTTAGGTTCTAATTAACAAGGCAGTGAAGTTTATAGAAACCATTCTATTTTGTTTACGAATCAAAAACTCCATTTTTGATTCTCCCTTGTTATTAGGATAATAAATGTTTATTAATCCTCGGGGACTTCACAAGTCATGAGTGACGTCTTGCAACATATCATGACTACCCTAGTTAATGTAGAATGACAAAGAACCTATTCAATTGGAATTACAATACAATACGGTCCTTCTCTTACACTATGTTCTAAATCACATCATCGGGGTATGGAATTGATATGTCAATCCCCTAATGTGATTTTCATTCTTATGTGATTCTTAGAATGTGATTAAAAACTCCTTTTTAAATCTCATTCAATGCTTTGGCCAAAGACTCATTGAATCACATCTTTAAACATACACCTTATTTACTTAAGGATAGAGATTCCTTGTTGTACACTCACATGTCTCCATGACCGAATTGATTATACCAATGAATGCATCTATTATATCCATTAAGGGACACAATGTTATTGCATCATCAAGAGATAATCCATTCACTCATAAGACAACTATGGTGTCTCAGGTCAAAGGACTAATTTGTATTATTGCAATTTAGAGTTCAAGTTTGACATGTAAGTAAGACTCCATACAAGAACTCTAATGATCGCGTTCAGTATACTCTTTAAGTTAAGAGCACCCACATACTTGTATTAGTGTCTCTACACAAATGACAAGAGACATATCATCCTCCATATTGAGAATACATAGTATGTGCTAGTCTTTCCGGATTATCAATGTCCAAGTGATAATCCTATGACTAGGAACCTTTTAGGATAAGAGTGTGAAAGAGTAAATGTCTCACACATCTAACTCTTTAGATTACTTTCTCTTTAACTCATATTCCTTGGACCTTGTTCAATCAAATATTAAGTATAAGCAATGAACAATAAACTTGCCCTTTTGAATAATAATAATTACAATAATAATTACATCAAAATGATTGTTTTAGGACACAATTCCTTCAATTAGCACTCCTATACTCTTCAAGCCATCTAGAAGCCCACTAAGACATATATGTTGGCGTGAGTCACTCTCCATAATTGTAGGAATTGTAGTATAATTAGGATTGTATAGTTAAGGAAAATATTATGTAGTTAAGGGGGAGAATATCACGGTTTAATTAGTTTCCTATTAGGAATGTGTATACTTTGTATATGTACGTACTCCATCTTTGGAGAAGATCAATACATCAGAAATTCCCAAACTTTCCCTCTGTCTTTGTTCTGTTTGACTTGGTATCAGAGCAGAGATCTGTCTGGACTCTGTTCGTTTGTTTCCACTGCAAATTTGTCTTTGTACTCTTTAAGAGTTTGTCCTTTGTCTTCATACTCTGTTCCTTTTTCCCTAAAACCCTAAATTTTGCAATACCTTGCCGTCACCCTCTCCTTCCTTAGCCGTGTCAAATTTTGTGGTTTGTGTTGCTGCTTGAAGAAGAAGAATGGCAGATTTGTCCCTTAGTTCGTTGTTCAACAGTCAGGTGACTTGCAACTATTGTAAAACTGTTGGCCACTACAAGAGTCAATGCCCCAAGCTGCTAAGACTCAACTTCAATAACTCTGATTGGAAAAGAAGTAACAATGGTCAGAAAAGCAACGCGGCAATCCAATTGGTGCAGGAGCAAGAACCTGATTTCTATGATGTGGGGGGTCAAGATCAAACTAAGGGTAATGTTTCCCTAAATCAGGAGAATCGAGGTAAAATTGGTGTCGCTTTAAATGTTTCTGGCTTTACTGGTAGTAATACATGGATAATTGATTCTGGTGCGTCTGATCATATGACCTATGATAAGTCTTTCTTCGTCACGTTGTCCTCCCCATCCATAACACATGTCTCTAATGCCAATGGTGAGTCTTTTCCGGTCTTAGGAATTGGGTCAGTCCAGGTTACACCGTCCATTACTCTTTATAATGTCCTTTATGTACCCTCTTTATCTCATCATCTTTTGTCTGTGTCTCAATTAAACACACAAAACAAATGCTCTGTCACCTTTTATCCTATGTATGTTATCTTTCAGGATCTGTGTACTCGGGTGATAATTGGCAAGGGAGATCTGAGGGAGAGACTGTTTCACTTGGATTGCATGTACGAAGGACCGACACAAGCACCATCAAGTCCACAAGGTCCTGTTGCCCTGACATTGAGTTCTGATCGGATGAATGAATTGTGGTTGTGGCATCGCCGTTTGGGTCACCCATCCTTTGGTGTCATGAAGAAGTCCATGCCTTCCCTTTTTTTGGGAATAAGTGATTCTAGTCTACATTGTGAAACCTGTTCTTTAGCCAAGAGTCATAGGTCTAGTTATCCTTCTAGCTTTCAGTCTAGTATAATGCCTTTTGAATTAATTCATTCCGATTTATGGGGACCTTCCAAAAATTCAACTCTTTCAGGAATGCATTATTTTGTTTTATTCATTGATGACTTCACCAGATTAACTTGGGTTGTTTTGCTTAAGTCAAAAGATGCAGTTTTCTCTGCCTTTACAGCCTTCCATAATCTTGTTCGTACCCAATATGATGCTCGTATTAAGGTATTTCGGTCTGATAATGGGGGGGAGTTTGTTAATCATTCATTTCGTGATTACTTCCAATCTCATGGAATTGTTCACCAAACCACTTGCCCACAAACACCAGAACAGAATGGGGTCTCTGAGCGGAAGAATCGTCATTTGTTAGACATGGGTCGCGCCCTTCTCCTTAGTGCCAATATGCCTAAATACCTTTGGGGAGAGGCAGTGTTGTGTGCCTCCCATCTTATTAATCGTCTCCCATCTTCCTCTCTTCAAGGTCGTATTCCATTCGAGGTATTGTCTAGTTATGTCTTTATCCCATCTCTTAATACCCTTCCTGCTCGTGTCTTTGGTTGTGTAGCCTATGTCCATCTCTATAAGAACCAACGTTCTAAGTTAGATGCAAGGGCTCTCAAGTGTGTCTTTGTCGGGTATGGGACTCAGTAGAAAGGATACAAGTGTTATCATCCTCCCTCTCAACAATTTTATGTCACCATGGATGTGACATTCAGTGAGGATACATGTTATTTTCCACCTTCTACGACTTATAGTCAGGGGGAGCAGGGTGTTTTTTATGAAGGACAGTGTCAAACAGGGCCAACGATCGATTGCTTTATCTCAAACGATCGATCGGTTAGTGAAGAGGAAGTGTCCAATGCCCCAGAAACCAACGACACTCCTGCAGAAATAGAAAAGGCAATTGCCGAACAGAGCACTGCGAGTTCCGAAATAGAAAATGAAATTGCTGAATCGTCTAGCCTTCGCCATGTAACTGCCGAACAGAGCATTACAAGTTCCGAAATAGAAAAAGCAATTACTGAATTGTCTACTCTTCGCCATGCAACTGCCGAACAGAGCATTGTGAATTCCGAAATAGAAAAGACAATTGCTGAATCGTCTACCTTTCAAGAAGAAGCTCCTAATCATTCAGTCTCTCCCTCTCCATCAGTGGTCTCCCCTGTTCAATCTTCATCTGAGGTACGTAGTAGTTTGCCTTTGTCTCATAACCCACCTTTGTCTAATAGTGTTACTCCTTTAAATGATTCTACACATGTTCAAACACGAGTCTTACCAGAACGGTCCAATCGTGGCCAGCCTGCCAAGAAATATGAACCAAGTTTGTGTGCTAAGACCAAATATCTTGTAGCTAATTATGTGTCTACTCATAGGTTGTCTAAACCGTATGTAGCCTTTGTGAATCAATTATCTTCTGTGTCACTTCCTAGTAAAGTGCAGGATGCAATGAAGGACGAGAAGTGGGCAAAAGCAATGGCTGTGGAGATGGATGCACTTGAAAAAAATCAAACGTGGGAGTTAGTATCACTACCTCCTGGAAAGAAAACAGTTGGGTGCCGATGGGTGTATACAGTGAAGCACAATTCAGATGGTTCGGTGGATAGATATAAGGCAAGGCTAGTAGCGAAGGGTTATATACCCAGAAGTATGGTGTGGACTATGATGAAACTTTTGCACCAGTAGCAAAGATCAATACAATCTGGGTACTTCTGTCTCTAGCAGCTAATCTTGATTGGCCTCTGCAACAATTTGATGTAAAAAATGCCTTCTTGCATGGTGATTTGAATGAAGAAGTATACATGGACTTGCCTCCGGGATATGGTACTTCCACTGGAGTCAAGGTGGTGTGTCGTTTAAGGAAGTCCCTATATGGCCTCAAACAATCTCTAAGAGCTTGGTTTGGTCGATTCACGACATTCATGAGGAGGATTGGGTACAGGCAGAGCAATTCAGATCATACCCTATTCCTTAAGCATCAGAAGGGTAAAGTTACAGCTTTAATTATTTATGTGGATGACATGGTGGTGACAGGTAATGATCTTGAGGAGATTAAGAAGTTGCAGAGTGCATTGTCAGCAGAATTTGAAATGAAAGACTTGGGGAGTTTGAAATTTTTCTTGGGAATTGAAGTTGCTAGAGGAAAAGATTGTATTATGTTGAGCTAGAGAAAGTATGTCCTTGACTTATTAGCAGAGACGGGTATGCTCGATTGCCAACCAGCTGACACACCCATTGAGCAGAACCATCGGTTAGCTGAGTATCCAGATCAAGTACCCACGAATAAGGCGAGATATCAGAGGTTAGTTGGAAGATTAATTTATTTGTCACACACTAGACCAGACTTAGCTTATGCAGTTAGTGTTGTGAGTCAGTTCATGCATAATCCTAGTAAGGCTCATATGGAAGCTGTAGTTCGGATTTTGAGGTACTTGAAGTCTGCTCCTAGAAGGGGGTTGGTGTTTTCTAAGCATAGGCATTTGGATGTTTTGGGGTATACAGATGCAGACTGGACAGGTTGTATAACTGATCGACGGTCCACTTCCGGATACTTTACGTTTTTAGGTGGGAATTTAATTACTTGGAAGAGTAAGAAGCAGAAGGCGGTGGCCCGTTCTAGTGCTGAAGCAGAATATAGAGGAATGGCTCGTGGAGTTTGTGAGATGTTGTGGTTGAGGCACTTATTGAGGGATTTAGGGTTCAAGCAGAAGAAAGCCATGCCCTTATTCTGTGATAACAAAGCTGCAGTTGAAATTGCTCATAATCCTGTCCAACATGATCGCACAAAACATGTGGAGGTTGATAGACACTTCATCAAAGAGAAGCTGGATCAACAAATCATCTCTTTTCCCTTCGTACCTACTGAGGAGCAGTTGGCGGACATTCTTAAAACGGCAGTTTCTAGCAAGGCGTTTTCTGACTCACTTGACAAGTTGGGCATCCGTGATCTGTATGCTCCAACTTGAGGGGGAGTGTTGGCGTGAGTCACTCTCCATAATTGTAGGAATTGTAGTATAATTAGGATTGTATAGTTAAGGAGAATATTATGTAGTTAAGGGGGAGAATATCACGGTGTAATTAGTTTCCTATTAGGAATGTGTATACTTTGTATATGTACTCCATCTTTTGAGAAGATCAATACATCAGAAATTCCCAAACTTTCCCTTTGTCTTTGTTCTGTTTGACTATATATAGAGGATTAAAGCAACCATTATTCCAAACTATGTCATTCCTCACCGTCCAAATTGCCCAGAGTAGTGTTAAGACCATTTCAACGTCATGGACAGGCAACTCACACACCAACAATCTTACCCACTCGCTCAAGGAAGAGGGTGGATGTGTGGTAGGGTTCATTTTGAGTGGCACATGATGTGGACATTTTTACAATCCTTGAAAAGATGCCTCCCGTTTTCCACTTTATCATAACAAAAGACACAGTTATGCAGTTAATAGTTTTATCAATGCAATGACTTGCAGTCATGTTGTTGACCCAAGAAAACAGTTCCCACATTTCTAATTTTGAACTTTTTTATTTTAATATTTGTTGGTTACTATTCTACCCTTTATATCTTGGAGTTTTTTACCGCCCTATTAGTTTATGTAATGTGAGTTATAAAATCATTTCTAAGATCATCGATAATCGCTTATGCCTTCTTCTGTATAAGTGCATTTCTCAAAACCAATGAGCTTTTGTACCTGGACGTTCGATTTTTTATAATATTCTTATAGCTCATGAGATGTTTTCTAACTTTCATCACACTAAAAATAGACTTAGCTCGCTAGCTAGCTATTAAGTTAGATCTTGAGAAGGCTTATGATTTTTTAATTGGGATTACATTCGCTTTTGCCTTTGTAAGTTTGGTTTTCATTCTACCTAGACAAATTTGATTATGAACTGTATCTCTTCTCTCACTTTTTCAATTCTACTTAATGAAATTTCCCAAACTGCTTTCTCCCCTGCACGAGGGATTCGACAAGGTGATTCTTTATCCCCTTATATCTTTCGATTGTGTATTGAACCTCTCATACATAACCTCAACAACCTTACTTCTAATACAAGAAATCAGGTAGGGATTCTTTCTTCTTCTGGAGGGCTTGGAGTTTCCAACTTCTTCTTTGCTGATGACTGTCTTATTTTCTCTAAGGCTTCTACTACCGCTGCAAAGCATATTTCACCTAACTCTAAAGTTGTTTTCTAAGGCTACTGACCAGCAAATTTACTATATACTAAGCGTCCTACACTGTTCCTAAGCACTGTTCATCACTGTTCCTATGCAATGTTTATCACTGTTCACATCGAAATGACGGTTTTGCCCTCATTCTAAATTGTTTTACGGCTCTGCCATCGTTCTGCCAGACGCTACCGTCGGTTTCTTCTTTTTTCTACAGCAGTATAACCGTATAACCACGATTGCTCTCTCAATTTGGATCTCCACCGTGAATCCGACTCTCAGCTCTCCCATATCAATATCGTCGACGAACAGGTAATTCGCGCCTTCAATTGCTCCAAAATCTTCCATCAATTTTCAGTTTTGACATATCTCCATCTGAACTTTTCAGAAAGTGATAGAGATAGATTGAGAGAGAGAGAGAGACGAAGGTTTTCTGTGTCTTTTGGGTCTTCTCACTCTTCTGCGAGAGAGAGAGAGAGAGGAAGTGAAGGCTAATTCCAGGGAGAGGAAGAACAGGAAACAGGAAGAGGAAGAAGAATTTGATACACCAAGTTCATGCTGGGAATATGTGAGAATTGAATTTCAGAATTTGCATTTTTTTTTTCTCTGTTTGATGAAAGCTCTGTGGGTTTTGAAGAAGAAAGAAGAACAAGAATATAGGAGCTTGAAATTCTTCACTGATTGGTAAGGTTGGTAATTCAATTCCATTTGTTTCCCATAATTGGAAGAGCTGAAGTTATCTGATTGGTAATATATGAAATTAACAGTTGAAGAAGGTAGATAACTCAGAGAAAAGGAAGAGGGGGACGGGAACAATCGGTTTTTTTTTTTTTTCAGAATCACAGCTCTATCTGTTTGTGGCTATTTGTATTTTTTTTTTTCGTCGAGTTTTTGGGGTTGCTGTGTTTGCATGGTTTTTGGGATCATTGATTTTCTGATCTAAATGTCTGTGTTCTAGGTGTTGGTGGCTGTGATCTTAATTTCAGAGCCAATTTGGACTCTAGAGCTTGGAATATCATCTGGGTTTTATCTGTTTTGAGTGTTTGAGTGTTTAATTTTGAGATGGGGTGTAATGATCTTCACAGTCTCTGCAAGCCAGATCACTGGGACAGTTAGCAATGAATTTCTTGACTTCTCTGTTGTGTGCAATGTTGGGAGCATATTTTCATTATTTGTTGACTGATTTTGTTCCTCCCATGTTTTTTTTTTTTTTTTATATTATCATTCTGTTCAATCTTCTTTTTCTTTAGAACATACTCAACATACTAAACAAATACCCAAGCTAACAGATGATGCACCCTGCTCTTGGGGTCTTCTTATGTTTCCTGTGATATCAATAATTCAGATGCTAAAGTGTTTAATCCCAGATACTTAAAGACCCAAAAAAGAATTGATGATACTTCTAATGTGTACAGAACATTTACATTACTTTGTAGTCAACTTTGGCCTTCACTTATTAACATCTAAATTTGTTTTGTTGATGCAGCTTTGGCATCATCTGTATTTGAAGTTTGATCATGTGTAGCTCATAATTGTTGTATCGAATCGTATATCCCAGTTTCAACTGTACCAATGATAGCACAGTGAAACAAATGTTCAATTGATAGGTCATGCATCGATCTTGGGGCAATCGATGTGGAAAATATTATGTGTTTCTTCCTACTACTAAAATATGCTTTTGGATACATGTTCAGGTGCATCAATACGTGATGGAAGAGAAATCCTTTTAAAGGTAATTTTGAAAGACATACCATGCTAAGAACTTAACTTTTATAATATTCAGTTATAATATTACCTTTGGTATTTTTTTTAATATTTTTTTTTATAATATTCAGTTATATGTATCAGTAACTTTAACTTTTCCATACCAGTTATACTCATACATTATAGTATTTAAGTTACTCATATATATACTTATTTGGATTAGATTAGGCTAAGGTTTGATTAGTAAAGCTGATTGTATGTTATGCTCTTGGTTTTGGTGCAGGAAGCTTGCTGATCAGTATACTGTCATTGCAGGTCAGCTGTATTTTTGTTACTGTTTTCAGTTTGTTATTGTGGAGCTCTAATGTTCTTAAATGAATACTATGTAAATGAAGTGGCTGTAGAACATTTGAATTTCGATTCATTGTCCCATTTATTTCTGTGGTTATCTATGGCATCACATATGTTGCACGGTCTGTTTGATTTTGCATTCCATCTTATGAGTATTTTTTTTTTAATGTTCAATTTCTTCTGATTCATTCTACTTCCTGTTTTTTTTTTTTTTTTAATATCTAATTTTTTTTAATTCATTCTTCTTCCAGATTTGTAGGAGACTATTTTGAGCTACAAATTAAGTGCAATCACAACAGTGAAGTGGTCTGCTCATTATTTTCTTTTAGTAGTAATGAAAGTATGATATGTAAGTATAAATATTGACGTGATACAATGAAATTCAAGAGACTCAACTATAACATACAAATTTGAGACAAAAGAAAACCCGCAGCATCGCGCGGGAGAATAATCTAGTTAATTACCATAAGTCTACCTTATTTTTTTGGCAAAATAGTCAAATTACCCCCTGATTTATCCCATGATTGTCGATTTACCCCCTGACATTTTAATTTTGAATATTTACACCCCCACTTTTTCAATTGTTGCCAATTTACCCCCTACCGTTTATTTTTGGATTTTTCATCTAATTTCTCCGTTAGCTTAGTTAGCACATGAGGAGTATTTTCGTCTTCGAATCCGACATAAAACTGCTATTTGCCGTTACCTTGGTATCAATAATGTTGTTCCTTGGAAAGACCTTATTAATTCCAAGGATAAATCCTTTAAGGTTAAATTTTCATAAACTCAAATATTGCCTTTTGCTTAAAGGTTATTCGCTTGATTTATGCTGATAAAAAAAGGGATTCTAAGTCAATTACATTAGCTCACAGCCTCACATATATCCATAAAATCATTGAAGAGTAGCAAAACGATTTCCTAGTTGGCTTTGCTGGGTGTTGTTTTGAGGCCAAATCCAAAGGGGAAGAGAGGGTCATAATGTGGATCCCCAACATTCATAGGCAGCTGATCAACAGTTTTAAACCAAGTGCGAGAAAGCTTGCCGGTGAAACCATAGTCACCAAACAAAACATCAGCAACTCCTTGGCCTTCACTTCCTGGAAGCCACGCCGCAACCAGAGCATCTAGCAGGGGAACATATGGTTGGATCACAACAGGACGACCGGAGATGACGATGACAACACACTTCACAGCACCACAAACATTTGTAATGGTTTTAAGGCCCGCATCAGGGAGAGTCAAATTTAAACTGTCACCAAATGTCTCCGCATATGGTGGTTCTCCTACGACAACGATGGCATAGGAGAAATCATTTGACTTAACATACTCCGCATCAGGATTCTCCTTATACACCACTTCGGTTTCTGGATCAACTGTGTTCTTTATACCGGTTAGGATTGTGGTACCTGCGGGCATGTTGAACAAAATATATAGGTTATAAATAATATGGACATATTTTGATTTTACGGGGAAGAGAAGGGGCTATGATTAATTTAATTAACTACCATGTGTGAGATTGTTGCCACTCAATCCCTGCCACTCAATGGTCCAACCACCACACTGATAACCAAGATTGTCTGCATGACTTCCAGCTACAAGTATTTTTGATGTCTTCTTGGGAAGGGGTAGCAATGGCTTGTCTGCAGATTCACCATTCTTTAGAAGAACTAATGATCGCCTCACAGATTCCCGAGCCAAGTCTCTGTGTTCCTGTTAAATTTATTATCCGAAATGTCATTCAATTAGTTTAAGAATGCTCCCCATTTCTTGTAGAGTGGTAGTGTCAACTGTCAAGTACTTTACCTGACTGCCAAGCTGGTTGACGAGGCTGAGATCAGCCAACGGATTCTCAAATAGCCCCATTATAAACTTAACCCGCAAAATTCTCCTCACTGCATCATCAATTCTGCTCATGGGAATGATTTTATTTTTTGCCTGGAAAGTTAGACCATCAATGAATTCTGTATAGTTGTATGGAACCATGATCTGTAGGTGACAAGCAGTTAAAACAGAAGGACGTGTTAGAAGACAGCCAGATAACATCGATAATCAAGCTAGCTAATTTATTTATACCAAGTAAAGAAAGAAGGAAATTTAACCAATTAATTTGCAGATGGAGATGGACAATAATTATTACCATGTCAATGCCAGCATTGATCCCTGCTGTAATCGAGTATGAGTAGTTGGCATGAGGTGGTGAGGTGATTCTGTCAATACCCTCCCAATCTGAGATGACAAAACCCTGAAAAACAATGCAATGTGACAACGGTATCGTACTCTATACAATGTGAAATTAATGGATGAAAGGGGACGGTGCTGGAATTATAAATCGATTAGAATTACCCTGAAACGGAGAGTATTCTTAAGAAAGCCAGTGACCAGATCACGGTTAGCATGCATCTTGACTCCATTCCAGCTGGAGTAAGATACCATAATGGTTGCAACACCTTCGATAATTGAGTTATAGTAGGCTGGCATGTGAATGCTGAGCAACCCATGCCTGTTTATCACAGTGTTATTCTCATTGATGCCTTTGGTTGTTCCACCATCGCCCACATAATGCTTTGCACAAGCTGCAACCTTTTTACTACAAACACAACAATAATTAAGGTCAATATTTCAAAACTGTAAATATTTTTCTTTGTCAGCCATGTTTAATTGTAATTACTAAAGTAATTACTAAACAGTGAAATACTGCAAAGAAGCTTGTGGATTATGGATTTTTTTTTTAGTCACAATCAGAGTGCAGAAGTTTCTGCAAAGACGCTTGTGGAATACTGCATAATTCCTCAACCATATAAATAAATCCAAACTATAACTTTCACACTATGGTAAACGTATCAATCATCTTTATCCAAGTGGACTGACCAACCACAATTGAAATCAATGAGTTGAGGTTGGTTTCAAACACCGATCAATCAAGCAGAAGAATATGTACGCAAACCTCAATCTCTCAAATCAGATGGAGAAAATCAGAAATGGATAAGGCCGATCGAGGGTCACAAATACTATACAACAAAACTCTCTAATTATAATTATGAGGAATTACCTCATTTGATCAAGGGTGAAACTTAAATGTAGGATACTTTTTACTATTTACTGAGCTTGTGAAATGCTAAAGAATGTTAGGTAACACGTACAAGCAAACAAGTACATTAATTTGTTTCTTACTTTCCAGCTGCTATAAAGGGAACACCCTTTCTAGAGTTAGGTGGTATATCTCCTTGTAATCCAGGTATGATCTGAGTCATTGCTTGAACAACCTTATGATCTTCACTATAGCTTTCGTAACAACGACCCCATCTTGGATCTCTACAAACCTGCGCACGCGCACAGATCGAATTTTTTAATGAATTATATATACAATGAGCATGGATTTCAACTAATTTCACACTGCATTATGAATGTTGTAGTAACAATTATTACCGCTATGCAAGGTGCAAAGACATATGGAATGCCTGTGGCTCTAACTTCAAGTGCAGTTGCAGCTCCAATCTTCTTAACAAGCTCAGGGTCCCTGTAGTTGATCCACCACCGATCGATTCAATATCCATATTCATGAGGAATCATTGAGAACTGGCTAGCAGATTTACGTTATTAATTAAGTAATATATAGATTATGGATTGGATATAGCACTAGTACTTGCCTGGTAGCTCCGAGGCCAACATTGTGGGGAAAGATTGTTGCCTTGTAGACATTATTGTGGCCATGAACAGCATCAATACCATAAATCATTGGAATACCGAGGCGAGTTGATAGAGAACCCTTTTGAAAATCATTCACCATTGTAACCCAAGTCTCTGCAGAAGCTTGTTTTGATGGCACACTCCCACCGCCGCTCAAGACACTCCCTGCAGGCCAAGCCATGCACCCCAAATTGAATAAAGAAGTTGTACACAACACAAAATAATGGACATGTTATTGGATGCAGTGAGTTTGACAGGTAAAACAACAGAATGATATATCCTAGTTAATTACCAATGTAGTACTTGTTCATGACCTCAGCTGAAGCAACACTGCGGTCTATCTGCGTCATCTGGCCAATCTTTTCCTCCAAAGTCATCCGGCTCAGTAGGTCATTGATTCTAGTATTCAAGGGCTGTTTGGGGTCCTTATATTTCATGTATCCTCCTCCACCTGCTGCTTCTGCTGTTCTCATTGTCGCCGCTGCTATACACAAGCATAACAGAAGAAGCCCCCTCGTCAAGGAGACAGGCATCATAGCTATTTCCTGTCACAAATTACATATATCAATATTTACAAAGTCACTTTTGAGGTAAATATATGAAGAAGCAACCATCATTGAATTAAAAAACCAATAATGAATATATGCAACAGGAGAAGTAGTTGAACACTTGAACTAAAGTCTAAAACTAGACCGGTAGGCAATTAACAGAATGATGGTTGCTCTGCGCGCGACTTACAGAGCTCTAATACCAGTAGGCAATTAACAATCAATCTCTGCTCTGTTCAAAGCAGAGAGTCGTCAGAGGCAGAGAGACTCAGAGAGAGAGAGAGAGAGAGAGAGAGAGTTGTGAAGTTGAGATTTCGAAAGACGGGGGTGGAATTTATAGAATTTTATGGGCTTTTTTAAATTATTGATGGACCAATTTGAAGAAATATGACTAAGACTATTCCCTTGTTTGTTTTGTTGATTCATGAACTGGACTGACATATAATCAGCTTGCGAGTGCTTTTTACTTTGACCGGGAAACAACAAAGAGAAAAACAAAAGAAAAGAAAACTCATATACTCCAGAGGACAAGGCACACACTTCTGTAACCACAAACAGATCGGAGATGATTCCTTGTAATGGAAGAGTTCTACATATCCAAGAGTTCCTACTTCCTACACGCTTCTATATTTGCCAAGTAAATCGGGTATGAAAAAGAATATAAAAGCGGCCCATAATGGTATATGGAGTTGATTCAAAACTATTTCAACCTTTGCAATTGATGCATTAATTTCAAAATGGGTTTTTACAGGTCACATGGGGTCTACCCACCCATAGTGTAGAAAATCATGACTATTTTTTATTCATAATGTGAATTTATTGAAGTGAACAAAATAAATCAGTGTACATTAAGTTTCACTCACTCAACCAGCTATTTTCAATACTTCATTTGAAATTTAAGTTGATGAATTTGTATTTAGAGTTTGAATGATCAGTAAGAGGCACTGTACTATTCAAAATTTGAATGATCATGCTTATCTTTTTCTTTTTAATAACACGGACTAGGGCATCTCCAACATGAATACTTATTTTTAAAAAATTGAAATTTAATTAATTTTTGGCTAAGGCCCTTTTATGATTGCTTTGCTTTAAAAAAAAAAAAAGGTGCAGCTATTTCCACCATACTAAACACTTTGTTCACCCTATAACCAAATTTTTATTTTAAAATTTCAAAATTGTCCTTAACTACAATTATTAACAAAAACAATGAAATGAGAAAATAATTTTATCAATAAATAAAAGTTTAGCCAACAGACATTCATTTTATCATCTCAGCTTTCTTGACCCAAAAAAATAAATAAATAAATAAATAAAATTATCATCTCATCTTCTTCATCACTAGCCTATCAAACAATTAGTTAGACGAAATTTTTCATGTTATAGCAACAAGTGAAAAGAATTGTTGGTTAGTATTATTTTGTTCTACTTCATGTGATTCTATGTCACAATAGTTGATGAAGGGAGAAGATATAGAAGAGGAAAAAAACCGAAAGAGTAAAACATGGGATTGCAGCACGACGGTGTGCTTATTTTTTCTCTTTTTTTTCTTTTCCAGTTTCACATTTTCAATGGTGATATCTCTTTTTTTTTTTTAATTTTTTTTTTGTCTAAATTATTTGATGTGAAATTGGAAGTTTCAAGATAAAAATTTAATTGTAGGGTGAACAAAGGATTTGGTAGGGTGGAAATGAGAAATTTTTCTCTACTACCGTCACACCAAATAGATTGTGTGACGGACCAATAAAAATCTTCCATGTGGATATTTTCACCAACTCAGATCCACGTTGAAAACCAATTTTCTAGAATACCCTCTCTTCTCTGTACCGAAACCTGAGTTCTCTTTCTATTCTTTTTCTTCTCTAACCCCTCTGCAATTCATTAGGAAGAAACCATAACCTCAAACAAGATGAGCAATCGAATTTGAATGTCTTATGGGATAAAAGATCTCATAAAATTTATTTGAAGAACTAATCTCCCTGATTTGATCTATGTCCTTGAGCTTATGTCAAAAACCTCATGAATCTGATTCACATAACTATTCTTTTGTTTGGAGAAAATCATTTCAATTAAAATGAGAAACTGTGCTGTAGAAGATTAATTAGAAATAATTGAATTTATTTAGACCTGGGTTTGTAGAACTGGGTATTTTATCCAACTGAAGTTCATAAGCAGAAACTGCGTTGCATTGATCCACCCACCTAATTAATGTCATCTTCCATGCGTGGTCTTGACTTTCTACAATATGTTTGGTTTGTTTTTTTTTTTTTTTTCTTTGGTGAAGATTATGTTAATGGATATCAAAATTTCTCACTAGTTCATTTTTTTTTATGAAGGGTTGCTTCACAGAACAGATTCACTTCTAATTGATTTATGGTTTTACGATTGAGTTTCTTCTTGATTTCATCTTTTTTAAATTTAGTGCTTCATGAATTTCAGTTTGGTGGTTTCGTAGGGAGCAGGTACCAGTGGGGATGGAAGAAAATTTTCTGGTGTTTGGAGAAAGATTGAAGGGAAGGGGAGCAGGGAAAGGGGGAACAGGGAAAGGGGGAACAGAGAGGGTATTCAGAGAAATTGGTGTTCAACGTGGGTTTGAGTTGGCAACAAAATCCACATGGGAGTTTTTCATTGGCCCGTCACATAATCTATTTGGTGTGACGGTAGCATGGAAAAATTTCTCGGGTGGAAATAGCTTCACCCAAAAAAAAATCAGCTTCTCTCTAAAATTTTAGATTTTATTGTGTTTAGTAAATAAATAAAGAGTGAGGCTATTGTCACCTATAATTTTCTTTGTTCACCCTACTTGCTCATTACACCCTACATTTTAATTTCAATTATTAGATTTACTTATCAACCCATTTCTCTTTCTAAGAATATCTTCCATCATATGACATATAAAATTAAAAAAGAAATTTTGTTTAACGAAAATTTCTCATTTAATTTATAACAATTAAAAAGACGTCCTAAAATATATTAAAGTTTCCTAATAAAATCATAATTTGATTTACTTCTATTTTTTTATTTTTTTTCATTCAGTTTCAATATTCGTTTATTTCAATCCATATTAAAAAAAAATTAGTAAGTGCTACTATGAGCAATGAAAAAAAGATTGATTTTTTTTTCGTGTTTTAAATTTTTTACTTTCAGTGTTTATAAAGGTATTATAAAGATTTTGATGAAGTTAACACTAATGATTTTGTGAATTGAATAACGAATTAACGATGAAGACGCAACAAAAAGATAAAAAAGAAAATTGTAATAAATTGAAATTTGGATGGAGAAGATGAAGATTAATGTTATCAAATTAAGTAGTTTTGTATTTAATTAGTTATGTATTTAGTTTTCCTTAAAGATTTAAATTTTAGAAAATTAGTGTACTTATTAGTCATTTTGCATTTGGGTAATATAGTCTTTCAATAATTCAAATATTTGTAGGGTGAACAAAGAAAATGGTAGGGTGGCAATAGCCGCACCCATAAATAAAAAGCAGGTTTAATTAAAAATTATAGGTCACTAGCAGCAGATTTTAGAAACAATGCAAATGTTGCTTATAGAAACTGCTTTCAAATAAAACACGCTTTGAAGTGTTTTAGGGTGTGTCCTGTAACGTTTTATGAAACTATTTTTGTAATACTGGATTGTAGAATGAAAACAGGGAATTAAACTACAAGTTTATAAGATGTAAATACATGTTCGGCACAAGTATTTCAAAATTTGAAATATTAAAAACATATCTATCACTCAGTTTATATATATATATCAAAAAAAAAAACATATATAGATATGTATGTAGCACTCAGTTTATACAATCTGAAACTCTATTTTTTTTCTTCAAAGAGAAAAAATCATTTTTAGTTTTTCTTTAGTAATTATGAAAGATTGACTATTTTGTTTGTATTGATCATGAATCCTTTATTGGTTGTTATGAGAAAAGAAACAGAGTATTGTGAAGGAGACTGAACAAGAAGAACCAAATCCCTCAATTTTGTTTATAAAATATATCATATAAAATTGCAAGCTCTTGAATCTTTAGTTCAAAAAGATAATTCAATCAAATGTCTCAACCTTAATTGTTAATTCCTCTCGCCCATGAGATAATCCAATTATATTGAAGCATAAAATGCCGAAGCTTTCACCCTAAATCATCCATATAAATTAGATCTGACACATGAAAGAGGGATTTTCTAAATCCTTCATTCTTCTCCACTGCATGATGATCTGCAAGTTTCAATTGATTAAAAAAGATGGGGAAGAAGAAAGTTAAAACAGCAAATAAAGTAGATGAGATCATGAGAAGAGAGAATACGTCTTAATGGAAATTGTGGGAGAGAAAGAGAGAAAGATCAAAAAATAGGAGAAGAGTTTGTGGATCTATGTGCTTAAAAGTAAAAAATAAAAATAAATCACTTTCTCTAATTGCAGGGTGGGTTGTTTTCAGGAAACAAGGAAAACGTCAAAAAGTCATTTCCCATATTTATTCATAGTTTCTGAATTGTTTCCTAAAATTTGTTTTCCTTGTTTTTTAAATTTAATGCACCGAACGCAAATTACATAAGTTTTTGAATTCGTAAAATAAAAAACAGTATCGCAAAATGATACCGAACGGGCCCTTATGTACTGACAACACTTTAAAAGTATTATTTACCAAACATGAACCTATTTTAATTCAAAGCTGATTATTCTCACAACACAGTCGCAACAGTTTTTTTTTTTTAAAGTCACAGCAATCTCAAACTAGTGCTAAGCTTTTATGTACTGACAACACTTTAAAAGTATTATTTACCAAACATGAACATGTTTGAATTCAAAGCTGATTATTCTCACAACACAGTCGCAGCAGTTTTTTTTTTTTTTAAAGTCACAGCAATCTCAAACTAGTGCTAAGCTTGATGTGCAATAGACTAGCTAAACAAAAGCTAAATTTAAGTTTAACTAAAATATGGGTGTGTGTGTTTGGTGGGGTGGTAAGGCTTTGGTCTCATATATAAGAGGTCAGGAGTTCGAGCCCTATCAAAGGGTGGGAATGGGGTGGGGTTTTAAAAAAAAAAAAAAAAAAAAAAAAAATGTTTAACTAAAATATCTAGCTAGATAGAAGAGAGAATTTAACTAAAACTTAAGTTTAACTCGGAATTTAGAGATTCTGTTGGAGCAAAACTCAAAAAGTAACTAGTTATATTTTGGGTGGTGCTATTCACACACCCATTTTCTCTATTCACACACCTCTTTTATTTATTTTTTTTATTTTAAGGGGCTGTGACCACTTATCCAATTTTAGACTAAAAATTGCCCACTTACTCTACTAAGAGTTTTTTAACCCCATTTACCCAATCTAACAGTGTTTGACAGTATTACCCTCATACTCCCTCTATCTCTCTCTCTCTCGACTCCCCTTCTCCTCCTAGACTCCATCTCTCTCTCTCTCTGTGCCATGGCTGCTCCGGCGCCCCACCTCCGACTTCGGGCCAACACCTCCATCAAGTCAACACCGCCAGGTCCCCCAAGCCAGCCCCAAGATCGGAGCACTGCATCCGGATTCAAAATGAACCTCCGAGCGCCGCCGTCACCCAAAACAGACTCTCTCTCTCTCTCTCAAACCAGACTCTCTCTGCCATGGCTGCTCCGGCGCCCCACCTTCGGCTTCGGGCCAACAACTCGATCGATCCACCTCCGGCGTCGCCGTCACCCAAACCACAGATCCAACGATCCAAGGCCCATTGCAACAACTCAGCCCCAACGCCGATCCGACTCCAATCCCAGCCCGAATCGACTCCGCTCCAACATCGCTATCACCCTAAAACACGCCCCGACCACTCCTGCATCGGCCTCACACTCCGGTGGGTGCCCAGAGATTTTTTTTTTTTTTTGGTATCCCGAGTTTTTTTTTAATTTTTTAAATTTTTTTTTGTATCTGTAATGTACTCATTTTGGTTCACTTGAGGGCAATAATATGATTATTGGAGGGTAATAATATGATTATTGGAGGGTAATAATATGATTATTGAGGCAATAATATGATTATTAGGAGACAATAATATGAGTATTGGGGGGCAATAATATGATTACTGGGGGGCAATAATATGATCAATTGTGTCTGTAGTGTATTCATTTTGGTTTTGGGAGTTTATACAATTCACTGGACGGAAATAATATGATTATTGGAGGCAATAATATGATTTTTGGGAGGCAATAATATGAGTATTGGGGGGCAATAATATGATTACTGGGGGGCAATAATATGGTTACTGGGTATTATTAGGGGGCAATAAATTCAGATACCGGAATCCCGACACCAGTCCGGTAGCCGGATTCCGGTCACCGGTCGCCGGATTCCCATCACCGGAGTCGGCGGTCCGGCAAGGTGGAGGATGATTTCTCCCTCTAAGTGAGAAAGAAGAAGAGGGCAAAAAAGTCACAAAAATAAATAAAAAAGAATTAATTGGGTATTAGGGAAATGATCATTTCCCCTTATTTTTAATTCAATTTTTTTTACAAATTACCCCAACTACCCTCCCTTGCAATTTTGATTTTTTTTTCCTTTTTTTCTTTTTTTCTATTTGGCAAGTCAATCATCCCTAAATCCTAAACATTTATTTTCCCACATACGAGGACTTCAAAACTCTTTGTGATTCCTTATTTTCCCGCAGGTGAAGACTAACATTGTTGACTATGTTCAATCGTATTTTTGCTATTCTGGCCTTGCATAATACATTTTTATTATTTTTTATTGCTAGATTAGCAATTACATACTCATCATTGTGTATAAACGGCTGTGGATTTTTGGCTAGTTCACTATAAGATGCTTTGATTCCATGTTGATCAGTGTACTATGCTACTTTGCAACATTTGAGATGTTATTGCATAGAATCTAATTGTTACATACTGAAAATAATGTTCCAAAGTCTAGTTTTTTTTTTTTTTTTTTTTTTCAGCCTAATGTTGAACTTTTATTTGTGGGTGAGTGTTCTTTCAATACAGTTATCTAGAATACATTATATTAAGAGTTTCATACCATTGATTATGCATGTGTCTGCATTTGTGTAAGTCCTCAGGTAAGTCTTGTTCAATCATTTCATTTTGAACTATTCTCCAATTTTTTTTATATATATATTTTTTTTGTACCTAGTCCCAAATTTGCAGACTGCGTTTGAAAATAGCTTATTGCCAATCTTTAAGAGACAAGAAACTCTAATAAGCTAGGTGCAATAAACCCGAGACAACAAAGGAGTAAAGCATGCATCTTACCCCTCCTACTTGTATAAGGACAAATTTTGCAATTTAGATTCAATTGGATGAACGTAATTACCTGGGAACCATATTCTTTGTCTAATAACACAGGTCATTCCATTTAATGAATGTATTATTTTTCCTTCATTTATAGGTAAAAAAAAAATTGATTTATTGTATAATGATTTTTGATTCATGATTGACTTGCCATATAGAAAAAAAATAAAAAGAGGGAGGGTAGTTAGGGTTATAAAAATAAATTGGATTAAAGTAATATAAAAAAAGAAGGGGTGTGTGAATAGAGAAAATGGATGTGTGAATAGCACCACCCTATATTTTAGTTTTAGCTATGAAGATAGGTATCACGGTTGGAAATGCTCAAGTTTAGAAATTTGAGGTGGACTACTTTTTAATATATAATTTTTTTAACTAAAATTAAGCTATAAATTAAAGTTTTTTCAAAATCTGAGGTGCGCTATAGCCCATCGCATACCATATGTAACTATGCCCTGGTTTGTGACATTTGTATGGCAGAGTCTATAATTTATATAGTCCACCGCAGACTATTTGTAGCTGCGCCCTCGTTTCTGACATTTGGATAGCCTAGTTTATAATTTGTATTTATTATCTGATCGAAGTGTCTTAAATTATCAATACTCAAAACAGCTGATATTAAGGTACTCAGGTCAGAATGAGCTGGATAATTTAAGAAGAGTATTATCTGGATTTTCCAATCAAATTAATAAATATTTGAAGAGTATTATTTGGGTAATCAAATTAACAGATATAAGCTTTAGCGTTCTTATCAACAACAACGTACAAAGTCGTTTACATGTCTAGAAGCCGCCCACGACAACATTTCTAGAACAAATCAACAAATCACGCCGACACGCCCCATGTGCTATCTATCTGTTTTATTTTGTTATTTCTTTTTCTCTGTTTTTTTTTTTCTGAATTAATGAAATAAACGTATTTGTAGATTCGTAGAATCCTTTATAATTGTTCTCATCTCTACTACTAGAAATGGAGGCTTTCTAACCTTTTTTTTTTTTTTTTGAAATAGGGCCTGTACGGCGTGCCGCCCTCAAGCCTTGACCATTAATGAAACCTCAGAATACATGGGGGGGACATGATACCTAAATCCCAGATCACAATAAACATAAAGAGAACAACCTGAGATAATAACGAGAGTCTCTACAGAAAATATGTATTCTAACAAGCACCAATTAGCGAAGAGTGCATCATTGGCTACTCTATTCGCTTTACAAAGATGGTGACATACCGGAAAGATTTTGCTCACGCGGAGCCATAATTTACTATTACTATCAGCTTTCCCACTATGTTGCCACCGAAAAACAATTTCGATGACACTAAGTTTCATCCTGCCACTGGGAGGCTGCGACCATTTGACGAAGCAAAGAACTTGCCGCCTAACCAGAGCAGACAAGGCACACAAGGTGTGCAGTCCAGGACAGAGCCCACGTCGCCCTCTACTACAATTCGGTAGGGACTTATTTCAGGCATAAAGCCACATTCAACTAAAAGAAAACAAATTAAAACAGAAATTATAAAAATCAACCACTTCGGGCCCAAAGAAGTATCCCAGGCCCAATACCCAAGCAAAATGGCCAAGTGACTGCATGGGCCTAAGAGTCCGACCCAACCCAACGCCCCAATTCGACCCGTCGCCGCCGCCTCATCACCACCGCTGCTGGATCGCTGAACCACCGTGGCACCCTCGCCAAGCAGAGCTTCGCTCAGCGCCGCACCTCCGGAAGGATGAGCGTCGCTTAACGTCGCAGTGCCAGATCTGGAACCTTCAGTGAGCCGAGCCGCAACAGATCCAATCGATCCGTTCCACGACGACGCCAGGAGAAAATGGATCACGATCTCTCTTCCCCGCAACCACACCCCGATGCAAACCCCTCCACAGACCATCCTCCATACCCAGCAATCACCATCGCCACCGCTCTCAGCCTTTACCGCCCCAGATAGAGACCGATCTGAAGCGTTAAGATCCTGCCACTGAAACCCCTCTCTTCGGCCACCAATGCAGACACGCCGACGCCCAAGATAAAAGGGGAGGAGACCACCATCTAAACTGGCTCGTCCGACGACGTCGCCCTCAAGACGCGCCGCCGGACGGAGCATGAAGAGCTTTGGAAACTACCAAGCGCGTGTAGCGCGTTCAATAGGTTTTTTCTTTTTTTTTTGCACAAAATCTCTGTAGCATATTTATTATTTAGTCTAAAATTTCTAACCTTTCTTTTAGTATCAAAGGGGTTTTACCAAATTTTAAAGCTCATAATAACCTTACATAACATAATTAATCAAATTAAGCCAATAAAAATCCATAAAGAAAAAAAAATAACAATATTCTTTTTACTCAATCTATTTTTAAT
This sequence comes from Rosa rugosa, assembly GCF_958449725.1. Classification (NCBI taxonomy): domain Eukaryota; kingdom Viridiplantae; phylum Streptophyta; class Magnoliopsida; order Rosales; family Rosaceae; genus Rosa; species Rosa rugosa. Next base: position 39,110,034 of record NC_084826.1, on the reverse strand, counting down.
CAACCTCACAATATCATCCGTTAGACTATCTAATATCCGGAAGGCTGTAGGCAAGCTTTTATCCAAAGATGACTAGCTTTTGAGGCAACAGCCCAATGATGCATTTTCGGGTTTATTATAACACGACATCTGATAAAGATGATCTCTAGCCACACCATTCCGGCAGGCAAGTCAACAAGCACAACGGTACACAAATTTAATTCTCAAGTTCATTTTCATAGATCACTTCTATCAAAGATCAGCCACGAGGCCATTTTATTTTTACTAGCCTTCCTGCACGCGCTATGCGCGTGCAGAAGGGCCGCGCTCGCGCGTGCGAGTTTTGTTTTGGACAATACATTCCGCATATGCACATTGTAATTCCTCTCTTACTATGCCTGTGTCATATTTCGCTCGAGAGTGCAATATAATTTCCATGTTGGACATTACCTAACTCTCTCATATGCAAACATTATACTATAGTGGTATTTGGCTTTACCCATTCATTAGTAAAAAATAAAATTAAAAAACATTAAACTTCATACAAAAATGTGCACTATATATACAAATGTTTACAATAGAAACATACTTTTTAAAAAGAAACTTCTATATATGCCTATATACATATGTGTTCAATAAAGTCCACATGCTCCAATCAACTCCATCTGAGCCATCCATTTGTCAACAATCGTTGCCCATACTACAAATTAAGAGTACAAAAAAAAACAAAATCATTATTGAAAAAAAGAAAAAGAAAAAAACAGAAAGTGTCTTTGGTTTTTACTTTATAGTACACACCATGAAGTTAGATAATTCCCTTACTGCAACACCCTTGGTCCAATTATTGGAAGAGTTCTGTAGTGACAGAAAATATTAAATTCTTAATTGTATGATTTGACCAAGTATAACATATCAACGAACTCATTATATAATCACCTCAATATCATGTTTCAAATCCTCAAAACGCTTGATGTAGAACTGTTAGGAGGAACAAATAATTATTGTTAGGAAACTTCATAATAGTTCAATATCATGCATATATACTTGCTCCTAGGTATCACAATTGAAATCTATAATACCTTAGCCAAAAAGCTGTTTTGTTCACGATGCTTTTGCCTCCTGCTCATCGATATGCAGATTTTTATGTGAAAGAAAAAGTAAACAAATTGCTATGACTATTGAAGATACATGCAATAAAATGAACAAATTATGAATCACAATGAATACCTAATGCGCAAAACCTTTCTCCAAGTTCGTTTAATGTGACCAATATCGTGTGTCATCAACTCTGTACGTGCGTTTCTGTAGCGCCAACTGTAAGATTTTCAAAAGGTGACAATTAAGTAAGTAACTATACTTGGAAGAAAACAAAACAACGTAACAGAGTACATACTGTGCATGCTTCTTTTTCTTCCACTCTTTCAAAATCAGCTCACTGAGATAAGCGGTGTTAATTTTTACTGATTGTCCCATCCGCCAACCAGATGAAAACATGGAAACACGTCTCCTAAAGCCCTCGTCTCTTTGGAACTTTTTCTTTTGTTGAGGGCGCCTAGCTCGTACCTTTCCTACAAATAAAAAAAATTACACAAACTCTAAGGTTGTAATAAAAATAATGCAATCAAATATGTAAGTTTATAATATCCTTTATCCATTGAATAAAGAAGTACCTGGAGCTTAAGGGCCGCGCTCGCGCGTGCGTATTGTTCGTTCTCTCTTATGCGCGTGCAGTTTGTTATTTTTTCTTTTCTTTTTACTGTATTTTTTTTTTTTTTTTTGGCCTTATTGCACGTGCGCAAGGGCCGCATGCATTTATGCAATATCTTTTTGTATTGTTTTTCTTTAAATTGACATTGTATAATAACCTTTGCTGTGTGAATTTCTAAATCTTTTTCCTAGTTAGGAACATTCACATAGAAGAGTTGGTCAAAAGAAAGCATTATGGCGTCTGTTTAAACATACTTCTCTCTTCCTCGTCATCTTTCTTTACCAAATTCTTCAAATTTACAACTTGAAACAGATGTATTCAACTCTCAAACTTGTAAATAAAAAAAATTTAAATGTGGCCACAAAAAAGCGGTCCTGTGGTTTTTTGATTTCATGCACTACCAAAATCATGTCCTTCATTTCACTACAATTCCCCATCAGCCTTCCTGCTATGGAATAATTGTAGCAACATGCATGCTATAGCTTGCCATTTATGTGAATACATGTTTCTTGAAGTCACTTCAAGGCTTCAAGCTTCCACCAAGATTATGATATCAACAGCCAGTCCTGCATCCAAAGGGAAGGGGGGGGCAAAAAAAAAGAAAAAAGGAATAAGGAAACAGAAGATTTGAAACCAATTTACTGAAAAGAAGAAAAGAAAAAAACCAATCTCATTTGGCCTTCCTAGCTCTCTATTATTTACTGATTACAAAGATAACTATATGGTTGACTTAATTTCTTAAAAACTAAACAATATCAGCAAGCATGTAAGAAAAGAAAGCTTACAAAGTATCCCTGCAATCCAACGCTGACTATCCATAATCTCTGAAAAGATATTTAAATCATAAACATGACTGATTGCAACTATAACTTGCAAAGTTTTGGATACTACTCATGGTTTGGATAAACTCATCCCAGGATAAATTTATCAGTTATGGCAACAGAACTAACAATCAAAAGGTGGAAATACAAAAACATCTACAGCATATATCCAGCCAAATCTCTCCCTCTCCCTCTCCCTCTCCCTCTCCCTCCTCCCCAAGCAACTATTAGGTTACTTGAAAATTGATTAGCATACCTTGCAAGTTGCAACACACAATCTGCAACACACACCAACAAATTTTGATATGAGTATTCAATAGTTACGGGCTAGAGACAAAACAAAGTACCTTTCATAGCAAACCCAACCAATTTTGATGAAACAAACCAAGATGTTCAAAAGATAACTAAAAGTTATATCGATCATGAAGAAGAGAAATATCAAAGATGAGAAACTCACTTAGTCACTGCTGGCCATTGTACTTGTACCCAAACTCATTGTCTCTGCATCAATTCTGGCAACTTATCGAACAAACCAAATTAAACCAAAGATACAGGTCAGAGAAGACTCACTTGGTTTGAACCCCTTATATAAATTCCAAATCTTCCAGACCTAAAAATGAAAATTACTAAACCTTCAATTCAAGGACTCAAACTTTAATTGGCAATCTGCATAAGCATGCCTTACCTTTGTATTTCTCAAAGTCTTCCTCTTTCTGTTTCGGTCATGACAACTGCATCTGAATGGACCCCTGCAAATGCTGATGAACAAAATCATGAAATTAATCCATCATTTTCTCCATTCATAGCAAATCAGTTGCATACTAAACCAAAGTACTAAACAGTATAAAGTAAAAAACTCAACCAAAATGTCTTTACAGTTCATTTGCTCTGCTTATGTTCCATTTTATATCTGTTCATAACTTGATATTATTCAAAGTTACACCACTATTGCGATACAAATTGTCATTCTTAAAATAAAACCAACCCAACCCATTGCCTGCCAAAGAAAGAAAAACATAAAAGCTCTTTTAACGACCTGTCCAGATCAATAGAATCTCAATCAAAATCAAAACCAATTTGCTACTTGTTGATAACCCAATAAACAAAACCAAAGAATCCCATTCTTCTGTACCTAACTCAGCAAAGCACATATGCCATTCCCCAGAAACAAAGTTCCCTACTTTCTGATACCCAACAACCTCAATTGCATGTATCTCTAAACTAAGCCCCATCTTTCACCCCTCTGGTAAATAATTATGCACGCCTTAAAATCAATCCCATTAAAAACAATTGACTGGGTAAACAAAATTTGGAAAAGACTAACAAAGTGAAAAGGAATTGAATACGTCTAACAACAATGAGGATTTGAAAACCAGACAAAAACCCAAAACACATTTAAATATGGAAAAGCAAAAGGGCAACAATTGATACAATAACAACATTAAGAGGACTAAAAGCATTATTCAATGCAAGTGCAGAAAGAGTTGTGGGTGAAATCAGTTAATACGCGACTGATAAGAAATATAAGGCACCTAGACTCACCCAGAACTGCAAAATCTTCAAAGAGAACAGGTTTTGATTTCCTCTTTTCCTCGTTTCTTTATTCCACGTTGGTTATCTGGCTTTCTCCGTTTGCTTAAATAAGTGAAAACTTGAAAATAACCCAATGCAGCAATTAACATATGAAACTTCAATCGAAAACGAAAACCCAAATACATGGAATTTGAAATTTGAAAATTACCCAATAACAATATCAAGTCTGACTTCAAGTGAATCTGCAACACTGTCAGCCGAGTTGATAATAATTTTCTCTTATTTGTTTCTTTCTCTTTCTCTTCCTTCTGGGTTTGATTCTGCTCTGCTCTTCTTTCTTTCTCTGTTTTCTATTTTCGTATGAACTGTAAATTGGAAGAAGGATGAGTCCTGATGCATCCATTTGTACACCGATTTTCTCCCACGTCGTCTTGAGCATCCGTCTGTGTTGAGATCGTGGCCCGGCAGTTCTTCTCTGGTCTGGAGATCGTGTGCGATTGGGCTTTTTTTTTTTTTTTTTTCTCTCTCTCTCTCCGCCGAATTCTCGGGAAATTTTTTGTTTTTCTTCTCTTCTCTACCTTCCCGTAATTTTTGTTTGCCTTTTATTGTCAAGATTACCATCATATCCTTTGGACGGTATTTATATATTTGTGGAGTTTTAATAAATCGTGGGCATTACAGGTACTTCAAAAATTTAACCATTCTGCCTGCGAATTGGCTTAATTAATAAAGATATCATTTGCCAGCATTATTGAAATGACAAGATCATTTTCTCCCTCCCCGTCTCTTCACTGAGAACAAATTGTTGGAGGGACCTAAATAATGACGGTGTCAATTGCTACATTACATTGCAGAATGTTCACCACTAGCGGTAAATAAAGCGAGTGCTGGAAGACTATAAATTTGAAGGGGACGAACTATATCCCCCGAGCTAAACTATACAGTTAAATTTACAGCTGGAATTCAACCAAAATCACAAAATAAATAAATATATAAAACGGACAGGAGCCTAGATTTCTACCAAACAAAGCCAAATCAGATGCTATCTTTAAGAAGGGTTCTTGACAACCTTAACACTGTTGTAGAAGCGCCTAAGATCCTTCATGGCCTTTTCCTCGATCTGGATTGAACGAATAGATGAGGGTGCATCCACCTCCGGTTTGAACCAGCGGTTCAATCCAGAAGAGTCCAATGGCGAACCTTGACCAGTAGTGACTGAGAACCCAGCTGTTTTTGTCTTTGGACTGTGAGACAGATTATGCTGTTGTTTTCCCTTCTGTTACAAATAAACGAAGGCAGATATGAGCAACTGAACAAGATGGTAGCATATGGCAACAAAAACAACTCAAGTTACAGAATTTCAGAACACGCATAAAGGAAAAAGTAAATATAGTGCGTATGTATAGTTTTTAAAATTCAAACCAAAGTTAATACGGAGACATGCTATTCATATACCTGCTGCATTTGGATGTCCCTAAGAGATGGACGTGAAAGAAGCGGAGGAGTTCCTGAAGCAGTCCAAGGAGGTGTACTTCTATCTCCTTCATTTGCCAGTGAAGCAGGGCTTGAGACAACTGGTACTGAGCCTACTGGGATTGGCTTAGAAGGCAAAAACGAACTCAATAGGATCTTCCCATCACCTTTAGCAATGACAGGTTCTTCCAAGGGATCTTTGTTCCTAGTTGGCTGATGCTCCTTAATTTTAATTTGCTCATCTTGAATGTCACGAAGAGACGCAAATCCTTTGGAAATTTTAGCCCCACCCCATGCAGGACCCTCACTTTTTTGGGTTGGTGGAGGAGCAATATATTTAGGGGAGTCATCAAGTGCACCGCTCAAGAACATTGAAAGCCCACCTTTTTTACTTTTCTTCTTGGAAACTGTTGGTGATGGCAAGTGGTTCTTTGTTGAGTCTAACTTCTCTTTCGGGACACATAAAGCTGACTCTGTAGTAGTTTGGCTGGTCATAATCTCTCCAACCATGGAAGCTTCCTCCTGTGAGACATTACACTTCAAACAAATAAGAAAATGGAGATAATGATGGTGGTATGTCTTCAAACTGTTATATTCCTCCTACACATTGCTTTCAAACAAATCAGAAAATGAAGATAAAGATGGTGGTGGGTCTTCAAATATTTCTCTTAGAATACATTACAGGAAACAACTACGCATGTGTTAAAAAAGTTCCTGAATCATTCTTGCCAAAAGTTATCTCCTACCCCATTCAAAATAATCAAAATTTAAATAAGACATCTGAAAGTTGACTGACGCACAAATTAAGTCAAGAACTATCAGTACCCATTCAAAAACCAAACTTGATTAGTGCATCAAGTTATTAGTCTGCTTACCTTATTCTCTGAGTTTTCAGAGACTCCACTGTTCAAGAAACCTTTTACTGAGTTTGGTTCTGCTTCACTTCCAGGAAACCGAGGCACTTGCATTGCGGTCTGTTTGTTCTTTCTCCTCTGTTTTCTTGAAAGCTCAACCTTTTTGTTTCCTTTTCCATCTGGCAGCACTGAAGATGATGCCTTCAACTCTGTTGTCTCAACTGGAAGCCCAAGCTCAGCAAGTGAACTCTCTAGAGCTGACCTTGTTTGAAGCTTTTTAATCTGCTGGTCATCAAGAAGATACCCATTAGATTGTTTTTCTTCAAGCATCTCAATCTGCTGCAGCTTTTTCCGCAAGGCTCGAACTTCCTTGCCAATACCTTGATTTGGATCATCTTTGGGTTGTAGAAAGGAATCTGGTCTGTGGTGTATTCCATTTTTGGAGGTAGATTGCTTGGTATGACTGTCACGTGTTCTTTGAACCTCACTCTCACTATCTTCCTCCTCACTATAAATAACAGCAGGGAAAGTAGCTGTTGGAGTTGGGAGACGACGGTAGCTCCATGGTTCAGATGACTTCAAATCCAATGATTTTTCGAGGTTAGCTAGAATATCTGGTGAAGCTCCAGCAATAGCTTGTGATGATACGGTGAAAATATAGTCAAGGTTCCGTACAGCAATTTCCTGCATTCAACAAACATAAACAGCTTGAGTAATTAAAGTAAACATGTAATAATGCTATGCATAAGTTGCATAAGCAGTCGCAAGAACAGAAGCATGAGGTGAAACAAAAGGGTGTGCCAGTGAGACCAAAATAACTTGGCTTCTACTGCAAACGAAGTTACTAATGTAACCTTTTTAACTATTTTGAATAAAAACAACATAAATTCAGAAATGCATTATAAATTACATAACGTGGTAACAGATCACAATGATTAGAGTTCTCCAAAAATAGTTGTAACATTCTTTCTTTCTTTCTTTCTTTTTTTTTTTTTTTTCCCAATAGGTCTTTTAATCGTGGGACGGTAGACAACCAACTAACAATAAATAGCGGGAAAAAAAAAATTAAAAGTTCAGTTTTACGTCAGACACTAATTTTTTATGTACAATGATGATAATGACTTGTTTTAACTGTTTGGCCCATATTAGAAGCATACGAATGTAGGCACTACATGTAAGAAGGGAAATGGACTGGCCCGGAACAAAAAAGATTGTCATCTAATCCGAAATAAATTCTGACTAAATGTTCCTAGAGAATGTGAAAAGAATAAGAGAACACAAGAATTTTAGAAGGAAGAGAGGTTTTAAAGCTGTAGCAGGGGAAATAGAACTAGGGAGGTTAGGGGAGAGAACTCAGGCACCAAGCCTTCCATAAAACTCAACTTTACTTCATTCCACTCTGATTTGGAACTAAAACAGGTAGCCATATATATAGGCTTAAAATTCATCACCCTTAGGGTGCCAGAATACGATAAGACTCATCATTAACTATAGATCCTTGGAATACTTAAGACATTTGTACTCACCCTAAGACTTAAATAGACTCTTAAAAGCACTAGAATCGTTAAATATTCTTCATAGAACTGAAGAATGATTCCTGGCTTATTTATACTTAATGATTTTAATAAACCAAATCATTATACTACCATGGAGACTTTACTTTGGACCAAAACGGGCTGGGCTTAGTCTTAGGCTTCCGGTATTTCTTCTCTAACCAAGTTGTGGCTGGTGCATTAAGAACCCTCAAACAATTGGAGGATTAACATGCATGTATTATTTGATGCTCAGAAAATTCACAAACCTACAAAAAGTGGATGCAGATTTAAATCTGTAGAATTTGAAACAGCTGATAATTAGTAGTCCATGAGGAGTATTACCTCACAATACTTCCTTAGATCATCTGCCATGAGTGAATCTGCAATTTCAAGAAGTTGAATTGCATTTCGTGGCTCCACTAATTTCTCTGCAGCCACTTTTTCACAAATACTTTTTAAGCTTGGTACGGCTTTCTTGCTGGAATCATCATCTTGTACAATAGGTAAAGGATTCTCTGAGCACATGTCATCAAACATAAGATCTTCATCAATTTCTTCTAGTTCATCTCTGATAATTGACTTCTTCTGTGGAACCTCCACCACATTGGAAGTGTAGGCAGGATGATAAAGAGAACCAATAATTAACAAATGTGTTTCACCAACTGAAACGGAAGTAGCCCGCTTTGTACCATGTAACCGAGTTGCAATTGGTGGCTTATCCTTACCATTTTTCCCATCCCACATGTAAACATCACCTGTAGCTGTAACAGTGGCAGTCCAGTACTTCCCTGCAGATATGTTCACCAAATTTCTTCCGCACAGCGAGTAAAGCTATAAATAGAAAAAACATACATATGAGTGTGTTAGCTTTTCTCACTCGAAACTTCGAAAGTGACAACAGATACACTGGTGTCATGAAGTAAACCTGTTGGCATCTAAGATCAGGATCCGAAGAAACCCAATAAAACAAAGCACCATCATCGGTGAGAGCCATGCTATGTACCGCCCCTGCAGCTATTGAAACCACATGGAGCCGTTCCTTGCGATGAAACTTCAAAGTGGAATTTCCACCCTTTTTCAAATTTCTAGAGACAACAACCCGTTTTGGCGTAACAAGTCGATGACCCCAAGTGTAAACCTGCCGCATGCATGTAGGATTTAGCTCAAGTAAAGCTGACATGCGGAGAATATGTAAACCCAACTGGATAATATCTAGTGTTGAAATTCCTTAGAACTACCTCTCCATCAACTCCCAAGACAAGTGTGTGATATTTTGCTGCTGCAACCCCAGTAAAAACCTTGCCTTTCAAATATTCAACCACTCTAGGAGTGTAGTTTGATGCAGAGTTGGATGTACCATAGCCAAGCTGGCCCTCTCTATTGCCACCCCATGTGAAAACTTCACCTGTATCAGAAACAACAGCAGTGTGCTTGTTTGCTGCAGCAACAGCGACAACCTTCGACCTGAGGGAACTCACCCTACGAGGTGTAGGTTGGGTGTCCACAGAAGTGTAGCCAAGCTGACCCTCTGCACAGCATTTTCCTTATTCCTCAGTACATCAACCACAATAATTTGTTTATTCATACCAAACATTAACTGACTACGAAAAACTCTGGTAAACTACCATTGGATCCAGGGGAAAATAAAATAACTGCAACTTAAAAATATTTCTCTCCTCCCATGGATCTAAAGCCAATGGTGGTTCACCAAGAATTCCTTGGTCAGTTGCTGACCATGTGAACACCACCACTATAAACAAACCCATCAACCAGGGATAAATATATGTGGGGTACTTCGGGAGAGTAGTTAGCATTTTAGTAAATTTCAAACCCCTATACCATTTACCTCGGTTGGATCCCCAGGTGAATACCTCCCCAACATCTGTTGCAATAACAGTGTGATGTTTAGCTGCAGCAACTGCCTTCACACGACGGGACCCTAGACCAGACGTTACCTGCCGAGGAGTGATAACCGCAGCTTGACCGCTGAAAACATAGAATTAATGTATTCAGTCGATGATTAAGAAAACATACAACATGAGGATTGTGCAGTGAGGACATCCTCAGTTGGAAATATGGAAAAATTCAAGTCTACTTTGTCCAGAGAATTGTTGTATACACAAAGAAAGTTCCAAGTAGAGTTGTGACCACCAGAAACTACATTCCTAATTGGCTAATTTCCATTAAATAAGAAAGCATGCATATCTACATCATTCAGTACATGGCCATCTAATAGTTGAAAGGGTTATCGACTCGAATATAATAACATGTTAACAGAATTCAACTAATTTGAAAAAAGGGAATGATAACAACCTGTGCCAAGAACTTCCGAATACAGAATTTTATGATATAACAGAGAGATGTGAAATCAATGAAGGTTGATATCTGTATCATCAAGAATACAACTATGTTTATACCTGTGTATATCAAAATCAGGGTGCCCAAGTCGTCCTCCTCTTCCAAATCCCCAAGTATAGACTTCTCCTCGAGCAGTGACTGCTACACTATGGAATTTAGCAGCAGAAATGAACTTGATTACAGAATCATGAAGAGCATCAACCTTGCATGGCAACTTTTGTATGTGTGCATTTCCAGTTCCAAGTTGATAGTTTGTGCCACTTCCCCAACTGAAAACCTCCGTAGTTACTGAAGACAACAACAATCATTTAGGCAATCCCTATAAGTATATTCATACTGAAAATAAAACATACGAATCTCAGACATCATGTCAAAACTTGGTAGATACCTGAAGTCCGTCCACTACCAAGAACTTGCAACACAGGCCCAGATATCAGATCAACAGGTGTTCGGTATTTAGAGTCCTCCAGTGTGATAGAAGCACCACACTGGAGAAGTATACTTGCCACAGCAAGATGACCAAAATGCAGAGCTCTGTGAAGGCTACTCCATCCTGATTCCCCATCCTGCAAATAATGTGAATTTGCAATGAGCAACAAGAGAAGCAGTTTGATTAAAACACCCGAATGAAATACAAAAGTATCAATTCTTACTTTCTGAAGTTGTACAAAATAATTGGTAAGCATCGAACGAAAGAAACACAAGTTTAATCTAGAACCAAAGTGAACAGAGTCATACTTTCATTTGTAATTATCTTATTTAGCTGAATGTCTAAAACAATTTTGATCTAGAAGTTCAGTCCGTATTTCTTATATGATTAATACGCTGTTTGCTACCAATTACCAAGTTTGCTCCAATAAATTTCACCACTTATTAGCAATTCTATAAATAGAATGATAATCTATTTATTGCAAACAAAACAGAAGTCACTACCAACTTACAACTTCCATGACGTACTACTTCACCATATGCAAAATTCTAGTAACGCTCTAGTCTTATCAATAAATACAGAATAAATATGCTGATTAACAAATCAACTTAATCATCGAGGACATTACCTGTAGACACACAACTGCACCTTTTAAAGACTGGAAAACAAAAACTAGACTACGGAACTTTCAAAGTGTGACGATTAAAACTTCCAGTAGGATGAGAACAAAATAATAGCAAACTGAATTTACAACTGTTTCAGGGAGATCCAAGAAAGATAATTGTGAATTGTTTTGTAGCGGAATTGGTAATGGGAAACAGTAATGTAAACATTACTCACCATCATCTATTTGTTTGTTTCCTTTCATTTTAAATCTGAGCCCACTAAGATAAGGTTTGCACAAAGTTATTATATAAATGATAGGCATTTTGTCGGAATTCATTAAACATTAACATAAGCTCCCATAAGCTACTTCATTCAGCATTCCCTTTCAGAAATTTTAATAAGATCTTGACTTTTTGCCCAAGTCTACGCTAACATCCAATAGAAAATCACTTCATTTATACACAATTAGATGACAGAAAGAGAAGAAACAATTTGGTTGCTGATCATAAAATTTGACATTTTTGGAATGAGAGTATTTGAGATTCGAGGAATTTCGAAACGATGGAATTACTAACAATATGGTATAAGGTCAGTCCAAATGATTGCGAGGCAGAGGTGGTACCAGTGAAATTACTAACAACATCAGTGGGAATGGTGGTGCCAGGGATTGTGGTTTAATCACAGACTTCTTTCTTATGAACAAAAGTAAGAAAATTATAATACAACATTCCCTAAGTTCTGAGTCTAGTCTACCTTTTTAAGTATAATTACTCCCTCCAAAGCAAGAAAAGTATGATTCACTATAAGTAGTCATAAGAAAATCTGGAAAATATAAAAGAAACTGCTTTAAAGATCAATAATTAACTAATTAAGGTAACTTAAAGATGAGAACAGGAACAAACCCTAGCATCTGGGTCAGCACCAGCTGCAAGAAGCCTCCTAACAATGGGAATGTGATTTCTCCAGGTTGCAATATGAAGAGGAGTGAGACCAAATATGTTTCTTGAATTAATATTACTACCACTCTTCTTCACAAAGGCTAGTGCTGAATCCACATCAGCCAATGATCCTTCTTGTACAACAAGCCACAGATCTTTGTGGGCTCCCCTTGACAAAACTTTACTACGAGCATGTGTCTGCAAATTCTGCTTTTTTCCTTGAAGTGAAACATCCATTTGTCTAATCACAAGCTGACTGCCACTACTTGACAATACAGTAGCTGCCACCAGATAATATTTAAAGTCAGATTCTTTGAAGAACCCAACAGATGTTTACTTCAACAGGTCCATGTTGAAGTTGGTTTGCTGTAATCCTTGCGTAGAGCAACTTTCCAATCTGAATTTGAAGCGATCGCTGTTGAGGTGATATTAGAAAATGGTACCCACAATCATCATCAGCATCCTTTAAGTTGTAGAAGACATCCCAGCACAGTTCATATGAGATTGATGATCTAAGGAAGCGACATTCTGCATATTAAGGTACTGTGTCAGTGCTAGTACAACTACAACATATGTTAAAACGAAGGAGCTTCAAAAAGTGATTACATTCACGAAGATAGAAGAAGAAACTGGTGACCATGTTTTAGCATGTCATTACAAAATGTAAACTATCAACAGAAAATCCTTTGGAAATTATAGGAATTGAAGCAAAATGTATGACCCAAACATTGACCTGAAATTTCAGTAATGCAGCAACAAGCCAAACATTGGCTTCAACTCATGACCTCTTTCTCCTTTCAAATTGGCAAGATGCCAACTTTAACACAAAATTGGCATCAAATCAAAAAATAATCGATACCCAATTTATTTATTTGGGCAAAAGCTCAAAACTTGACAGAAACAGAGCGATAACTACGAGATGGTATAGACTCTAACAACAAAATTGAATCACATACAAATTATCGAAACAAAAGAAATGAAATTGCACCTGATTTGTCCGAGAGAGATCATGACATTGGGTCGTTAAGTTTACGCAGAGATGAGAATTTGATTTCTGTCACAACTAACAGAGAGAGAGAGAGAGAGAGAGAGAGAGTATCGAACCCTTTTCCTCACAACCAAAGCAAAGGCCCCCCCTCCAGTCTTCAACTCGAAGGGTGTTTTGGGGATTTCCAAATAATCGGGGAAATCTGTATTGACGACGAACAAACCGTTGAACCGAACTCGATACGGCCTCCACATTTGACACGTCCCACACCCTCTCACTCTCATTTCAACACCACGATTGTTCGCCACGTGTCTTATACTCTCGCTAACCCCTTCTTCTTTGTTTTTTTTTTTTTCCTTCTTTTTTTTTTTTTTTTCCCCTTGCATATATGGTTTTTGGTAGATAATTGTACATACTTGTGCATTTGCAAGCATAATTAGCTATAATGAGCTACGCTCATGGTACCGCCAGAGGTACTGACTCCCACCAAAGGAGTAGCCTACGGATGCACAGCCAGGCGAGCTACCGCCTGAGCCTCGGATTGCCACCAGATCACCGCCGACGCGCCGCCACGCGCCGTGCCAAGATAGCATCAGAAGCTCCTGACGCTAGGAACTGAAGCACATCAGTCCCACATTGAAAACAAGGAGAAGATCAGCCTTCTCCTCACCTATAAAAGGTTCTCTCCTCTCTCCTCATTAATTACGCATTTACTACTCATTTATTGTTATGCTGTCTATATGCATCGACTGACTTAGGCATCGGAGAAGTGAAGACCGCCCAACGCGGTCTCCCTCTGACGCCCTGTCTTTCATTTGACAGCTAGCGAAGATCACCAAGTCCTCAGAGTAGCGGTCCGCCCACCGGACCCGCGTTAAACGAAGGTTCGGTTACCGCCGGACTTTGAGCATTAACATTGGCGCCGTCTGTGGGAATCCTTGAACAAAAGGTCATCCCACCACAATTACCATGACTAACGGTAGCGGGGGAAACGCTGAAGAGCAGGCGGACCAATCCGCCATTCCCCAACCCACCAACCCAGCGGTAGGCATTAACCGCGCACTATTCAGCACCCCAGCCAACCCCGACGGTGAGGGAAATCCAAGTAGCAGCCGCCCACCGGGCCAAGATCTCACCACTATGTATGAGCTGGCACTGGCGGACCTTCACAAGGCAAACAGAGAGCGTGAACAAGAGCGCAAAGAGAAGGCCGAGGCCCAAAAACAGGTAGCCACATTGATGTCACGGTTCGATGAACTAAAAAGGACGCTTGAGGCAAACGCCAACCCAACGCAAAGCGAACAGTCACGGAGCACCAGGCACAGCCAGCCTAATACCGGCATACTGGTACCGGCACCAATCGTGCGGATGCAGGTCCCGCTGAACCCACCAGAGCTACTGGGAATGGGGCCGCCCCCCGTGCCCCAGCTATTGGAGCAGGAGGCAGAATCATCGTCGCACACCTACCGCTCGGGGACTAGGGCTAGGACTGAGGGCAATCCACCTGTCCCTAGGCAAGGACCAGTCCAGCGGAATATCCGGTCAGACCCCGCTGGTGACACAACCGCCCAAATACTGGAAAGGATGCAACAGTTAGAGTAAAGGTTAATTCGGGCGGAGTCGGGCGCCCAAGCGCCAATTTCAAATCCGCTTTTCGCGTCCAGGCCTGGACCATTCACCGCTACAATCTTGCAAGCTGTCAGGCCGGCGCATGCAAAGGCTCCAAAAATGTCACATTACAGCGGTAGGTCCGATCCCTTCGTCCATATGGACACCTTCAAGAAGGTCACCAACAACAAGGGATTTGATTACGCCACTTTGTGCCACTTATTCAGCGAAACGCTGGACAGTGAGGCGATGAACTGGTTCTTTGAGTGCCCGCCGGGATCCATTGACTCATTCCACGCGCTATCACACGCCTTCCTCTCTCGGTTCATCTTATTGTCCGCCGGACATCACAACACATGTCAGCTGTTCAGCGTCAAGCAAGGGGCAGACGAATCACTGAAGGCATTCGTCACAAGATGGCGGGCGGCAGCATCTCAGTGTCGCGATCTAGACAAAACAATGGCATCGGCGGCTTTCAAGCAGGGACTCCTCAAGGGGCCATTCCTCTCTCACCTCAACTACAATCATCCAAATGCGGTGTATGACCACGTCATGAGTGAAGCGGTCATTCATGCCCAGGCAGAATTCATCACATATGGAGAAACCCCACCGCCACCAGCAACACCAACAAAGTCAACACAACCCTCCTCCAGTCATCAGGAGACCGCTAGCAAGACCCCTGCGGCGCCGCCAACTGACAAGAAGAGGGAGTGGCAACAGGGCCACTACCAGAACAAGCGGCAGAAGGACCAACACTACAACAAGGGCAACCGCCCATCCCATGGGGATAACCGCAACAAACAAACAGAATCCTCTCAGCGGTATGCAGTGTTTACAGTCCTCACAGCCTCGTATGAGGAAATATACAATCAGTGCAAGGATCAGATCCCACCGCCACCCCCAGGAAGATACCCAAAAACGGGAAAACCAAGAAACACCGGCAGGTGGTGTAAATACCACGAGGACAGCGGTCACAATACCAACAGCTGCAATGCTCTCAAAACGGCCATTGAAACCTTGTACCGTGACGGCAAGATGGAGCAATTCAAGGTGCGCCAACCGCCACCTGTGATCACCAACATTGAGCCCTTGGGCCGCATCAACACCATCGACGGTGGTGCTCCAATCACCAACATGTCTCACAGGGCAAGGAAGCGCTATGCACGCGCTAATCACCCAAAAGAAGTCTGCAACATCCGCTACGAGAGATCTGCCAAACTCCCGAAGTCTGGTTGGGAGCCCATTACCTTCTCAGAGGAGGAGGAACGCAGAGTGCATCTACCCCATGACGACCCATTCTTGGTCGACGCCATTCTCGACAAATGGTCAGTGGGGAGAATCCTGGTGGATAGCGGATCCGCTGTCAACGTCATATTCAGCGGTTGCTACAACCACCTCAAGCGGAACAGGAAATTACTCCAGGTTCATGAGCCATTGCCCAGCTTCTCCGGTGACGTCACACAACCGCTGGGTTCTGACTACATGCGGTTGACTATTGGCACTAGTCCGTGTATGGCGGAGATACATACAGAGTTCATAGTCGTCGATTGTTTCAGCTCGTATAATGCCATCATTGGCCGACCGGCACTCAACAAGCTCAAATGCATCATCGCCGGGTACATGCTTCTCATGAAGTTCCCCACACCCAACGGCACGGGCTGTGTGAGGGGAAGTCAGCAGTTGGCACGAGAATGTTATTCAACGACTATAGCACGGTCAACGCGCCGCCATGAAATCCTGACGGTGGGAAACCAGGCACCGCCAACAAATATCTTCGAGGACCCCAGGGATGACGAGAAGAAGTATGTAAAGAAGGAGCCAGTCAACCCAGAAACGTCGTTGAAGGTTGTCTGCATCTCGGACGAGCACCCTGAGCGGACAGTCCGCATAGGCGCCCAATTAGACCCAGAGGTAGCGGCGGAACTCACTCAATTCCTACGTGACAACTCTGCCGTCTTTGCATGGTCATACGCAGACATGCCAGGTATCTCCCCTGAAATCATCACGCACAAGTTGAGCATCAAACCATCCTTCTATCCTATCAAGCAGAAGCGGAGGGCCTTTGATGAAGAAAAGTACCGTGCAATAGGAGAGGAGGTTGCCAAGCTCCAGGGCATTGGGTTCATCCGCCAAGTCATCTATCCCCAGTGGATTTCCAACCTGGTTATGGTCAAAAAGCCCAGCGGAAAGTGGCGGATGTGTGTCGACTTCAAAAATCTTAACAAGGCATGCCTAAAGGATAGTTTCCCACTACCCCGAATTGATCAACTGGTTGATGCAACCGCCGGACATGAGCTCCTTAGCATGATGGACGCTTTCTCCGGCTATAATCAGATCAAGATGCATGCCGGCGACCAGGAATGCACCACTTTCACCACTGACAAGGGCATATACTGCTACAATGTTATGCCTTTTGGTCTGAAGAACGCCGGCGCAACTTATCAACGACTGATGAATGCCATGTTCGCGGAACATCTCGGAAAAATAATCGAGGTCTACGTGGACGACATGTTGGTCAAGAGCATAAAGGCTAACGGACATGTGGCAAACCTCAGAATCATAGTAACCATTCTCTTGGCCTATGGTATGCACCTCAACCCAGAAAAATGTTTCTTTGGCGTCACCGCCAGCAAGTTTCTGGGTTATATCGTCAGCGAACGAGGCATCGAGGCTAACCCGGACAAGGTACAAGCCATCCTCGACATGAAGGACCCTGAGTGGAAGATACACGTCCAGAGCCTCCAGGGCAAGTTAACCGCCCTTTCTCGATTCATCTCCAGACTCACTGATAAGTGTGCCCCATTTTTCAAAGTCCTCAAAACGACTCACAAGAAAGTCATCAACTGGAACCCAGAGTGTCAGGCGGCGTTCCAGGGCTTGAAAGAATACCTGGCAGCAGTCCCACTCCTTTCCATTCCTGTGCAAGGAGAAACACTGTACATATACCTAGCGGTATCAGTGTCAGCGGTAAGCTGCGCCATTGTCCGGCGTGAAGGCCAGGAGGAACTCCCAGTGTTCTACGCCGGCAGAGGCATGAACGGAGCAGAAACAAGATACCCTCCCTTAGAGCAACTCGCTCTCGCACTTATTGTTGCCGCCAGACGCCTCCGCCAGTACTTTCAGGCCCACACAATCCATGTATTAACCAATCAACCGCTGAGACAGGTAATGCAGAACCTTGAACACTCAGGGCGCCTCAGCAAGTGGGCCATTGAGCTCAGCGAGTTCGACATTGATTACAAACCAAGAACCGCCATGAAGGGCCAGGCAGTGGCAGACTTCATTGCTGAACTCACCGAGTGTCAACTCGAACCCAGCAGGGAGACAGAACCCGGAACGGAAATGGTAACCGCTGAAGAGCCGGCTCCCCAGCAGTCAGACTGGAACCTGCATGTGGACGGCTCCGCTAGCGCCAAGGCTAGCGGCACCGGACTTAACAGGACCGGGGGGGGGGGGGGGGGGGGGGCTGTACGCGGAATACGCGTTGAAATTCAACTTCAAAGCTTCAAAAAACATGGCGGAGTATGAAGCACTCATCGCCGACCTACTCCTCGCCATCGACTCGGGGGCTGACAGCGTCAACATCTTTAGCGACTCTCAATTAGTCGTTAACCAGGTCAACGACAGCTTCCAGGCCAAGGACCAACAGTTAGCGGTATACTTGGGGTACGTTAAAACACTGCTCAAAAAATTCAAATTTCACACCATCACACAGATCCCCAGGGAAAAGAATGCCAAGGCTGATTCACTGGCGAGACTGGCAACCGCTCAGCCACATCAAAGTCCAGCGGACACAAGAGTGGAGTGTCTTGACAGGCCAAGTATTACAAAAACCCTGGCGGAGATCTTCAACATTGAGGTCAATCCCAGCTGGATGGACGAGATTATTGAGTACAAGCGCAACGGGACATTGCCAGAGGACAAAGTCAAAGCGCGACAGCTCCAGCGGAGAGCAACCCGCTACAACATCCAGAATGGCAAGCTTTACCGCCAGGGATTCACCCATCCCAACCTCCGTTGTTTAACCCCAGAAGAGGGAAAGGTCGTGCTGGCAATGATACACAGCGGAGAATGCGGAAACCACTCGGGCTCCAGATCCTTGGCCAATCGCACAATGCGACAAGGCTACTTTTGGCCTACACTCGGTGATGACGCCCAGCGGATATCGAGATCTTGCCACAAATGCCAACAATATGCTGATCTCCCACATGCACCGGCGGAACCACTGTCAATCATCATCGGTCCATGGGTTCACTCAACGTGGGGCATGGACTTAATGGGAAAATTCCAAACCGCCAAAGGTCAGTTCAAGTACATCATTGTTGCTATCGACTACAACAACAAGTGGATAGAGGCAGAGCCACTGAAGGCAATAACTACCGCCAAGGTAATTCACTTCCTCTGGAAGAACATATATTGCCGCTATGGTGTCCGACATACAATCATTACAAACAACGGCACACAGTTCAACAACAAGGAACTCATATCTTTCACCGCCAACCTTGGCACCAAAATGAGTTTTGCGTCTGTCACTCACCCCCAAACCAACGGCCAAGTCGAAGCAGCAAACAAGATAATCAAGAAGCTGCTAAAAAAGAAACTCGACAACGCCAAGGGTTTATGGGCGGAGAAGCTTCCGGAAGTTCTATGGGCCATCAGGACGACCCCAACTTCCACCATTGGCGAAACTCCTTTTTGTATGATGTTCGGAACTGAGGCTGTCCTACCTATCGAGGTAACTCAACCTACCGCTAGGGTCAAAGGCTACTGCCCAGAAACCAACAGCGACGGCGTCAATCTTGACAAGGACCTCCTAGAGGAAAGACGACACAAGGCCCATTTGCACAATCTGCAAAACAAGCAGCGGATATCGCGTTTCTACAACACCAGGGTCAAAGCCCGGAACCTCCAATTGGGGGACTGGGTAATGAAGGAAGTAATTCCACCGCCAACAAAACTCCGCCCAACTTGGGAAGGTCCTTACAAAATTGTGGAAGTCGTTAGCCCCGGCACCTTCTACTTAATGGACAAGGCTGGCGTCACAACGACCCACCCTTGGAATACCGAACACCTTCGGTATTACTACAAATAGTCATACCGCTACCCAAGAGCATCTTGACTTAGCTAAAATTTTGTTCAATATTTAGCTAAGGGAAGCTACCCAACGGGTACTACCCTGCTTTTGTAAACGCTGATCAGTCAGCTATCAATGAAACGAGGAATTATTCAAACCATTGTTACCAAGTCTAGCACTGAGGGCAACTGGCAACGGCAGCAATAGTCAGCGGACCACGTCCGCTACATTGTGCACTTGGACCAATCTTAATTCCTTTAATGTTTCATTGATTGACAAAAGAAAACTCAAGTCAAAACTCTAGCGGTACAGGCATATCATGACAAACACAACAAAATTTCGAAATGTCACTTCATATACGTAGGGCTGGGACTCCCCACCCAAAAATATTCATTACATAAAAAATTACGCCTCAACGGCTACAAAAAAAAAGGGGAGCTCAACATTAATTTCAAGGATTGGCACGACTGCCATCAGGGTCTTCACCTTCGGCATGCGGCGGCGGATGTAGGCGGCTTGTTTGATCAGACCCTCGAGCGGTGGGACTGGGAGTCTCTATTGTACCATCCGCCCGGGTATGGGCAGCCAGAAATCCAGCACGCGACACCTCCGACTGAGTGGGAGGTGGGGTCCGTTGAGGACCATCCGCCGGACGCGTGCTGCTTTCTCCACTACCCGAGCAAGCACAGTCAACCTGAGCGGGGGCCATACCCTTCGCCGGCGGAGTATTCTTAGCTGGCGGCATGGCGGGCAGGGACGCCTTCGCCCAATCAATAGCGCCCTTCTGCCTCAGCATCTCCACGTTGGCAACGGCACCAGCCTTCGCCGCCTCAGTCAACGCCTTCTTATATTCCGCCGACTGCTTGAACGCCTCTACAGCGGCGGCCGCAGCACGACTTCCCTCAGCTCCCAGGCAAGCGACTTCACCCTCCAACCTCCTCACCTCGGCCAGTCTGGCGGCAGACTCCCGCTGAAGGATCTCAACCTTCTTATCCTTGGCGGCCACCCGATCTTGGAGCAGGGACATATCTTGCTCCAGCTTGGAGACATGATTATTCCGCTCCAGGTCCCATTCAACGGCGACGGCCAGCTTGCCACGGGCATCCGCTGCGTCACAGTCAGCCTTGCTCAGGCGCCGCTCCACGTCCGCCAGCCTGTCCTTGGCCTCCCCCAGCTCCCTCTGAAGACCCTTCACCTCCTCCCTGAGCTCCCGCTCGACCCGAGGCTGTTTCGACGCAGCCAGGAACATCTCGTGCAGTCCAACCGAGAGATGCCCAAAGGCCGTGCTGAAGGGCGATTGGTCAACGGCGGTTGAGCGTACAATCCCCTCTAGGCCGCAGAACCCGAGCCGCTCGCAGAGGTGGTAAAGAAATTCCCGCTCATCGTCATTCAAGAACTCTGCATACGCGGAAAACGAGTCCAGGTCGCTCACGGGCGCCTCTCTCTCCGCGACCACGGGAGCCTTGAGCGGAGCCTGTCGTGCCCTCTTCTGCTGGCGGGCCCCAATGGTTTCCACATCATCCTCCTCTTCCCCGCCCGAGTCATTTTGGCGGCGCCTTCGCTGAAGCCCCCGTGTGCTTCCAGCGGGAGCAGGCCTTGATCCCCTCAGCGGCGGCTCCAACCCCGCAAGGGTGACGGTCTCCACCGGCGGCACCGTTTTCTCCTTGTGCGCCCCACGCCGGTTGGCAGGCACCCTCTCTTTCAGTGGCACAGCTGCAGAAGGGCCTTTACTCCCGCCGACAGCCCCACTAGCCATACCAGTCCCCGCCTGAACGACGGGCGAGCCGTCACTACCAAGATGAGAGTGGTGCGGCATAGGTAGCACCACGGGAATCTCGGACTGGCTTAGCACCAGTGTTTCTGGATTAACAACCGTCTGCTAAGCCGCCAGCCCGGAGGAGTACATGCTCTCCAAAAAATTATCGATCTCAGCACGATCCATGGCCTTAGCAAAGGCGTCGCGACTCGCTTTGTTACCCGGCGGAGTTTCTAAAAAAAAAAAAAAAAACGACTTAGCCTGGGGCAAACTTAACTAAGGCACATGCACTATGGCAAAGACTGCCTACCAACGGCACGACTCAATTGTTGATCGACCAACAACTCCCAACCAGTGAGAAGGCGAAAGTCCAGAAGATTGCGATTCCGCCAACAGCCTCTGATACGTGCCACGCGACACTCTTCTTCACGAGTCAGGTTATAGAGCAGGCCCGCTACAAAAAAAAAAGTGAAGTAACCGTTAGTACAAACTACAAGGACTATCACAATAAAAATCGCCAACTTTGGTCAGCGGAGACCGACACAACCTCGGATAGGTTGAAACTCCGACTTAATCCTAAATGTCGGCTCCCCCTCATTGGATCCCGCTTGGTATTCCCACCCCGCCGTGGCAATACAGAAGGTACCCCGCCAGTAGGACATGGAATCCTTCATGTTCTCAACAAGCTTGGAAGCCCCCCGGCGGCGACTCAAGTTCACCTGCCCTCAGCAACCTTGGCGCTTCACGTACACCAGCTCGTAGAAGTGTAGCACCTCCGCCACAGTTGGCCCCTCACAACCGGACAAGCGCCATAACGAGTTCAGCGCCATCATCAACCGCCACATGTTGGGACAGATCTGCCCAAAGGCGAGGCCAAACTCGCACACCAGGATTTGGATATTTGGTAGTAGAGGCAACGACACTCCTTGGCGGAAGATCGCCTCGTGCACGGCGGCATACCCCGCTGGCAGGATCGAAGCCTTTTCGTCCGACTTCGGCGGGCGCAACTTCACTACACCTGGCAACCGAAACATCCACTTCAACCGGTTGACGGCAGCAACGGTCATCGGTCCTCCCGCTTCGTCAACAGGTGTGCCGTCACGGAGGACCCACGCTGACTCAGTATCCTCCCCATCCAACTCTCCCCCGTCAGCGGAGCCGCTAGCTGCACTATTACTCGCCAACCGCTCCTCACGCCTATTTCGGGCAGCGGTGGCTTCCCCCGCCCTAGAACTCTCTGGACGCGAAGCACGACCCATAGCTACTTCCCAGGGTATGGTTTGTAGAGGCTCGATCTCTAGCGGTTCTGGCAGTGAGGTTCCTGCACGGGCAGACGGACACAACGAGTCAATAAAAATTCTATCCGCCACGCTGAACGACACGTCAGACCTGGAGTCCTCACTGCTCGAAATCTCTACGACGTTAGCCATCCCAAACCCTAAAACCCAAATCAGTCAGTTCACACAAGATCTAACCTATCCCTATTTCAGTTATACCCAAGAACATCAAGAACAATTACCCAGAAAATTCCAAAACAAGAACAAAACGCACACTCAACCCAGATTCGACCATCTAGCAAATCCCTAAACACCAACTCTCTGCCAAAAAACCATAAACATACCCCCAAACTTCACTTTACACCCTCAGTACACACCGGAGGAGAACAGATCATACCCCAAAACAAAAACAACAAAACCCAGAAACTGGCAGTAAACAACACAGATCCAATGAAACAGGAATGGGATTCGAGATACCAACCTCAAGACAAACTTTGGTCTGATTGAGAGCGCTTGTCTTCACCGGTGAAGATTTCGTCCCCCCAGGTTCGATAACTCCACAGAATCTTGGTAGTCCTCTTCACAAATCGCAGACGAACAGAGCTTGAAGACGACGACTCAGGTTTGAAGTTTTCGCAGAAGTGTCAAATCTCGCTAAGTTCCCCCCATTTTATGTCAACGTCAAAGAATTCTAGGCCGTCCGCTAAAAAACGACATTACGCACTAGCCGTACACGTGTCCCATGTCTGCACTTACTCTCCGGATTAACCGAGGCGACGCCTCGGTTACAAAATCCATAATTACTCGCATTAATGGCGAGAAGACGGCCAGCCTGAGAAGGCACGCCCCCACACGCTAACCCTTTAGAAGCCAGCCACGTGTCAACCACCTTCAGACGAAGCGTCTAATGGAAGTAACCACTTTAGAAGAGACCACCAATCGTCGGAGGTCTCCGCTAGCGGAACTTCTCCTCTGTCACCTTCCAAGGAACGAAGTCTCCGCTAAGCGAAACTCCGCTAGCGGAACTTCTCCCTTGTCACCTTCTAAGGGACGAAGTCTCCGCTAAGCGAAAATCCGCTAGCGGAACTTCTCCCTTGTCACCTTCCAAGGGACGAAGTCTCCGCTAAGCGAAACTCTGCTAGCGGAACTTCAACGAAGTCTCCGCTAAGCGAAACTCCGCTAGCGGAACTTCAACGAAGTCTCCGCTAAGCGAAACTCCGCTAGCGGAACTTCAACGAAGTCTCCGCTAAGCGAAAATCCGCTAGCGGAACTTCTCCCTCGTCACCTTCCAAGGGACGAAGTCTCCGCTAAGCGAAACTCCGCTAGCGGCACTTCTCCCTTGTCACCTTCCAAGGAACGAAGTCTCCGCTAGCGGAACTTCTCCCTTGTCACCCTGCAAGTGAGGCAGCTTCCGCTACATGACATACCTCAAGCGGAACTCCCTTTCCATCTTGCAAGCTGCGTACTTTGCTGAGCACAACACCGCTCACTAAGATACCACCAAGCACGTCCCCGCGACGCTGCTTCCTGCTTACTACCAGCGGGGGGATTTCCGCCAGCGGCGGCTCCTGAGGCAACGCCTCATTCTGACGACGACCGCCACGCGGCGTTACGGTTAGATTACGTCCCTCCGGGACACGGGGACTTGTCAACAGTCTACGACGGCCCTGATCAGGCACGTTGACCCTCGTCACTTGGGTACTAAAGATTGGGCTCGCTACCCAACACCCTCTGCTCCGTGCAACTCCCCCTCAACAAACAATTTACCGACCATCCGGAGGTCCATCTTAGCCGGGGAGTAGGGGACTCCCTGGGGGGCCTAGCAGGGGCCCACCCGAAAGGGTATAAAGCCTTCGCTCAGTAAATCCATGGTTGACAACGCACTAACGCTAATTATGCTGTTGCAAGTCTAGCGGAAGGTAACGCTTCAAACCGCTGAGCAACTCCCCAACCAAGATTGCCCTCCTTGACTGGGGACTTGGGGGACTTGTACATACATGTGCATTTTCAATCATAATTAGCTATAATGAGCTATGCTCATGGTACCGCCAGAGGTACTGACTCCCACCAAAGGAGTAGCCTACGGATACACAGCCAGGCGAGCTACCGCCTGAGCCTCGAATTGCCCCCAGATCACCGCCGACGCGCCGCCACGCGCCGTGCCAAGATAGCATCAGAAGCTCCTGACGCTGGGAACTGAAGCACATCAGTCCCACATCGAAAACAAGGAGAAGATCAGCCTTCTCCTCACCTATAAAAGGTTCTCTCCTCTCTCCTCATTAATTACGCATTTACTACTCATTTATTGTTATGCTGTCTATATGCATCGACTGACTTAGGCATCGGAGAAGTGAAGACTGCCCAACGCGGTCTCCCTCTGACGCCCTGTCTTTCATTTGACAGCTAGCGAATATCACCAAGTCCTCAGAGTAGCGGTCCGCCCACCGGACCCGCGTTAAACGAAGGTTCGGCTACCGCCGGACTTTGAGCATTAACAATAATCTAAAGAAGTAACAGGCAATCCATCACCGCTCAATCAGTGTTACAAATACCTCTTACAATAAATCCAAAAGCTTTCTTATATTTTGATTTTTCTTTATTTTAAGAAAAAATGAGTCTCTTTTGCTCCAAGCCTCCAACAGTTTCCTTATAACTATCCTCATTTTAGGAATAGTGAGGAAAGAGAAAAGAAAACTCCCTAAATTTACAGCAATCTCTTTAGGGTTTAGCCTGTTTTTATTTTTTTTAGAGATTGCTGTAAGATAAGGAATCTGTTCGAGTTGGAGAATAAAAACAGGCTAAAGCTTTAATTTTTGCTTCCCTATTATACAGAAATAATAGGGAACCTGTTGGAGTTGCTCTTAGATGACTGTTTAGGTAGTGATCAACCACCTCCCTCGATTACTCCAAACAACATTTAGGCGGGTTGGATTTAAAAAAAAATTAAAAAATTAGGTAAAATTCTTAAAAATAACTTTTTATTTGTAAGTACTCATTAGTATACTAAACTTTTTTCTCATGTTTTCATTCAACAATGGAGGGTCTATGCCATATTTGAGACTCATACAGAACTTGGCTTCTCCAACAATAATTTTTAGGAGAGGTTGGTCTAAAAAAATGAGACCAAGTGCTAAACAAGTCTCATATATGTGACAATTCCAAAACCAGCACCATCTACAATATGCGGAGCCCGTGAGTTTTGGGCTAGGTCAGCTGAAGATGCAACATGACAAGGAAGTGTAGCGAAGTCGTGCGACGCGCTGATGAAGAGAAGGCAGATTTATCCCGTGCAGTAAAAGCGCTCTTCTGGCACATGGAGAGACAATCGATTGATGTGTGGGCCCAAAAGGAGCAGCAACTATCTCCTAGGTCATTAAACAGACAGTCGAGATGCGTCCAATTTTGAAGTGGACAGTGAAGATCGCTTCCAACCTTTTATTTTGTACTGAAATTTTCAACGGATCTATAAAGATCCGATGGCTCATATTTGAGGAAAAAATTTAATAAACGACCCCTATTAAATGTTACAAATTCAAATTTTATCCAAAAAAAAAAATCATAATCTGAAATAAATTTTTTATTAAATATTAATATATTATTGTTTTAGAGAAACGGTAATTGAGAGAAAGTTGTTGTGTATTCTCATTGATAATAGGGGCCTATTTATATAGAGGATTACAATGCATAGAATCTGAATTGTACAAGGAAAGGTAATCATACAATGAATGGATATCTCTAAGATTCTCCAAGATTATCTCTAATTAAAACCCTATTACCAGTAGGTCAAGTAACCTAGAGTTTGGGCCAGACACAAAATAGAGATTTACTTGAGCACTCCCCCTTGTGTAGCCCAAACGTGGTG
The DNA here is from genome assembly GCF_958449725.1 of Rosa rugosa. Taxonomy (NCBI): domain Eukaryota; kingdom Viridiplantae; phylum Streptophyta; class Magnoliopsida; order Rosales; family Rosaceae; genus Rosa; species Rosa rugosa. Next base: position 39,083,234 of record NC_084826.1, on the reverse strand, counting down.
CTCCTCTAGTTGCCTCGTCAAAAAGCTTGTCGAGTAACAAAAACCCTGTGGGAAAAAAATAACCTCGGTCGAAGGAGAAAAAAAGTACAACACACCCTTCACGTTTCGAGATCAACATGTAGACATCTCCCCTTGATGTCTGCATCTCCCCCTGATGACTACGATCATGGGAGTTAAGATAACTTCCGCAAGCCAATGCTTGCCACATGTTTCTCGAACGTGGATTTGGGCAATGACTTAGTGAACAAGTCTGCCACATTGTCCTCAGATCGAACCTGGTTCACTTTGATCTTGAGAAGCTTCTGTTGTTGCTGATTGTAGAAGAATTTGGGCGATATGTGCTTGGTGTTGTCTCCTTTGATGTAGCCTTGATTCATTTGTTCAATGCAAGTAGCATTATCCTCATAAATGCTTGTTGGCTCATCTGTGGTAGACTTCAGACCACAATTACTTTGAACATGCGTAACTATGGATCGAAGCCATATACATTCACGAACTGCCTCGTGAAGAGCAATAATCTCTGCATGGTTCGAAGAAGTAGCGACTAAGGTCTGTTTGGTAGACCTCCAAGATATCGCGGTCTTACCCATGATAAATACATAACCAGTTTGGGAACGACCTTTGTGCGGGTCAGAGAGATACCCAGCATCAGCAAAACCTTCCAAAACACTTATATCGTTTTGGGATGGAGAGAGGGAACGCAGACCACTATGTGTGGCGCCCCTGGCATATGATAGGTCCGAATCCATCGTCTCTTTGTAGGGATAGAACAAGCCCATATCTCTCGTGCCACTTAGGTATCAAAAGATATCTTTAACACCAGTCCAATGGTGTCGTGTTGGCGCAGAGCTATATCTTGCTAACAAGTTCACATCGAATGAGATGTCTGGTCTAGTGCATTGAGCTAAGTACAATAATGCGCCTATTGCACTTAGGTAGGGCACTTCTGCCTCTAGCACTTCTTCATCATCATATTTTGGATAGAATGGATCCTTCTTCGGATCAAGACTACGGACGACCATTGGGGTACTTGAAGGCTTAATCTTGTCAGTATTGAAAAACCTAAGCATCTTTTGCATATAAGCTGATTGATGAATCAGGATACCATCTTCACGATGCTCAAGTTCCAAACCGAGACAAAACCGTGTTTTCCCAAGATCTTTCATCTTAAATTCGGATTTCAAGTGTTCAGCAGTTTCCCTTAACTCTTTAAGGGTGCCAATTATGTTCATGTCGTCAACAAAAATCGCTACTATTGCAAATAAAGAACTTGTTCTTTTTATGAACACACATGGACATGGTTCATTGTTAACATATTCCTAATCAAGTAGTCACTTAGACGGTTATACCACATCCGTCCGAATTGTTTCAATCCATATAGTGAGCGTTTTAACCTTATGGCAAACGCGCTCCGTGGTTTAGAGCCACTTGATTTGGGTAACTGAAGTCCATCTGGGACCTTCATGTATATCTATGTATCTAGATCCCCATATAGATACGCAGTAACCACATCCATGAGCTGCATGTTCAGTTTTTCGGAAACTACCAAACTGACAAGGTAGCGGAACGTAATGATGTCCATTACGGGAGAATAGGTCTCCTCGTAGTCGATTCCAGAGCGTTGTGAGAAGCCTTGCATCACAAGGCAAGCTTTGTACCTTACAATCTCATTTATCTCATTACGCTTTCTAACGAATACCCATTTATGACCAATTGGTTTGGTGTTGGGTGGTATTGGCACAACTTTTCCAAATACCATTCTTTTCGCTAGAGAATCAAGTTCTGCCTGGATCACATCTTTCCATTTTGGCCAATCAGCTCTACGTTGACATTCATCAACGGAGCGTGGTTCGATGTCATCGGTCTCAATAATCTCACACGTTACTGAATATGCGAATACATCATCAATGATAATGGAGTTTCTTTCCCACGTCTCATGTACATTAGTGTAATTTACATAGATCTCTACTGTAACGCCCCAAGCTGCACCTCACCAGCTTAAGCACGTCACAGTGCCGCGAGTCTCTAAAACATAAACCGAACGCTCGATTTACATCCTAGAGAACCGCTAGGCATTTTGCTTGAAAACTTTTTGACACAGCGGAAGATACAAATATGCTTGAGGTGAAAAACTTGAGTTGCTGAAATCTATTTCACTCGTTCAGAACTTGGATAAAGACTCACACAAGGTTGAATTTCACTTTAAGAGAATTCAACTAAATGATGACACGAGACTAGATAACCACAAGTTCCAGAACACAAAGTTCGAGAAATAGAATTTAGAATAAGGTTCACACGGTAATTTACCGAACTTGTTCTGCACACCCAGCTCGATCCGCTATTGTCCCGTCACCAGTGCACAGTACCTGCATCCATACTGTTGTAGGGGTGAGCTTTCGTCCTCGCTGCTCAACAGGAACCCTAACTCGACTAGGTTTGAAAATTAACAAACATGTGTTTGGAGCGCTCCAGTATGAAAACATGCTTAAACCAAGTGTTTAAGAGAAACGACAAACTTTAATGTTTTTCAACTTGAAAACTGATGCATGATGCTCAAACAACTACGGCGCCAAGTCCAAGTTTTACCTGATGGCCGGTCCCATAGACCCACTACACGACCTTACCTCAATTTAATTTATCACCAGGTAAGCGTAGCGAGAGCGTCCGCTACCTAGCTACACACACGGATCGGGTCGTCATTGCGATCGCTCACCGTCCGACCGGTGTAACTAACCCTCCGGAGGTTTTGGGGATCGAACCCAAGGAAGTCAGAGCCACCCTTCGCTCTCAAGCCATCACATTTCTCACATGGTTTGGTTAGTATGCATTGCATTTGAACATAACCAAACCATACCAACTAACATGCATCATTTAATAACAATATAAGAAAATCACTAACCGAGGAGAGTCCTGAATCCCTACCTGGATTCCGATGCGTTCTCTCACGTACTCCGAGAGTGACGAACCTTCTGTTCCTCGGGTAACTGGAGTCCTAGATTCCGACATTTCAATAGTTAATAACTTTTGAACAGTTAAACGAAATCTCAACGATTAGTATATCGTCCAAACCAACTTTTCCTGGTTTGACCAGGAGTTGACCAAGGGTTGACTATTTTGACCATTTGACCATGTTTGACCAACCGAGGTAGATTCGATAATTACCTAAATTATCGAACATTGACTTGAAGTTACGTTATCGACCAAACATATATTGAGTGCACCCGATTACTAAGGCCACCCAATACATGTATATTAATCCCTTACTTATTATCAAACCACGAAATACACAAGCAAACCAATAACGACTTCACTAACGAAAGATCTCGAATTTACTTAACCGTTTTGCGGCATAGTAATTCCACAGAATTTACTATGGACACCCAAGCTTTATAGCTTCAACATATTTTTGATTTTTCCACAACCAATTCATAAATTCTAAACAGCTATCACCTAAATAACAACAACCACAATCAAACATGATAGTCATAATCCATTCACATCGACACACAACCCATTCTGCACATGCAATCGAGCTTATACACATTCAAACAACCAACTATCCATTTCAAGGCCACAACAACAGGTTATCCACTCATTTTCAAACCCAACCTTGAGCAACCAAACTTAGAACAAGCGTAATACAATCTCAGCCAAACGACCCATTCAGTTCATCTAACCTCCAAGTATCACACCAAGATCAAAACTTGGTTCGAGAGTTGAAATATACCTTGAAAAGCTACTTCGAGCAAGCTCGATTGAACAGGGATGATGACGAACTGGGAATCCAACACCAGCTAGCAGTTCTTTGGAATTTAGCTTCAGTTTAGAACGACAAGCATCAACATGTGGAGACGAGATGAAGAGCGAAACAAGAGAGGCCAGAGAAGTCGCCTGCGTCGAAGAGCAGAACCGGAACCGAGAGGAATCCAGAAACCCAATTCATCAGAACTCACTCCAATCCGAAAACTAAGTATCAAATCGTGTATATTATGACGAAGGGATGAATTTCCATACCGAATGCGCCTTGAATGGTGGCCGGAAACTTGCAGAAATCGCCGGCGAAAGCTTGGACCTTCACCGTCGGCTCTTCGTCCTTGTCAGGTGCATGGACGATCCAAGAGCATCAGGCTATAGGCGACGAAGAGGCGAAGAAGATGGTGGTCGTCCGTCGTCGATCGGTGGCCGGACGAAGTAGCGCCGGTCAGACCCTGTTGCCGGTTTCTGGGTTTCGTTTCGGGTCAGAGAGAACTCTGATTCTCTCCTCTCTCTCGATCCTTCTGGATCTCCCAACAGAGCACACATAGATAAATAGACTGACCCAATTAAGGATGAACGGCTAGGATCAAGAGGTGGAGTCGGTGGATGGCTAGGATCGCGCCATCTGTTTCCTAATTTCTTAATTTAATATCTAAAATTCCTCAACTTCGGAAAATAGTTAAAAAAATAGTTCGGGTCACCGAAAAATTCTCCGAAAATTTCCACGAACTCGTCATGACGTGTACTTCATTATCCAACTTCTAAATTGAGGATTTCACTTCACGAAATTTTCTGAAAATATTCTCGAGTACTTTAACTTTTATCGAAATCGATAAGTAAATTATCGAATTATTTCACTTAAACTCGATAAATTTTTCCGGGGCTCACAGTTCCACCCCCCTTAAATAAATTTCGTCCTCGAAATTTCATGATTGGTCAAACAGTCAACCATATTTCACCTTTCATGTTGGACTCCAGTACCCATAACATTTCCAATTCCTAATTCCTTGTGGTATAACTCGACTATTTCTAGTCATACATATCGACGCCGGAGCTAACATTTCTCTTTACCAAGTGTTCCTCATTTATTACCAACAGGATACACTTTGCTCCGCTAGTTTTCACTTTTCTGTAACCACAAGACCTTTCTCATAACAACCAGAATGAGGAATTTAACCGTTTATCACTCTCCTCCAAACACTGCCATACCTGGCATTTCCATAGACAATCTATGTCTATACCAAATAAAACTGGGTAACTACCAACCCTATTACCATTATTCAATACTGCCACAGTTGGCAACTCGTAGACGATTCACGTCTTCAACCAATCCCCGCTCACAACAAGCACACCGTGATCCGGGAATTTGAACTTAACCAGAGACATACGTAACTACCCGTAGGTATAATTATGTTCCACTCGTGGAACTCCCATTAACTATGAACAACAAGTAGACGTTGTCGTCGCTAATATGAAATTCGCAATTCACTGTGGAAGATGTCATTGTCCTCAGAAGGACAAATACCCGCGAACTTGGCTAAGCATCCGTCCTTCTAGTCAAGCTATACGAGAAAAGCACGACGGAACCTAACAGCCGATTTCTAGAAGTTATTCCACGAATTGCCACGCGACGACACATTACCAATTTTTCCTCGCCACGAGCTCACTACGTAGTCGTTTATGACTACTACTTTAGCTAACGCATGCACTCCTCGAACTCGAAGGCGAAGTACTTCCTATAACTGCGTGAACAATATGTCCCGTGTTAACAACATCGAATCATGTTGTCCTTCTTGCGACAGCCACGTGTCAATGGATTTCTTGGAACACTAACTCAGTTGAACTGACGTTCCACCTTGATAACAAGCTCCAGCAGGGGTTTCCGTCACGATTCGACGAAATTCGAGGATCACAATTTTAGGTTTACCTCATAGAGACTGAAGCCCACACGCTTCCACGTATAGATCAGCGTCGATCTTGAAAGCTTCGTAAAAATTCGAGGGGCTTATGGTTAAGCAACCACGAACAACACTCATAACGTACCTGGCGTCAAAACACTTTCTCAGGTCACACGTCATTCCGACCATGTCAAGCCATGTCGCTGAAGTCACAAGTTGTGTTCCTGATGTTGACGACGCAAGCTTTCCACCTTTTGTTCTTTGCACGTCTCTTTCTTGCCTTTCGGTTGCCAACTGTCTAGTAGTGTAGAGAATATCCTCCCTTACTACAATTTATGTTGAAATTGGCTTATATGGATAAGCAACCGAAAACAATGCCAAAACTTCGCTTTGCAACTTTCCTAAGAACAGGAATTTGAGCTCTAGAAAATTTCAAATGATTTTCAATACCAAATCTGTAAACTTCCAAGAAGGGAAGAGAAAGGAAGTGAAAATTTTACCAAAACAACTTGTAGAGAAGTTTTCAAATTTTTCCTTTCTCGTAAAGCAGATTTGGAAAAATGGCCACGACTTTATGTCCAGTCGAAATGAAGTGAAATTTTCCAGATCATTGGCCAAAATGCTGAACATTGTTGTGTTAAAATTTTCAAAATTTTGAAGCTCTGGAAGTCATTAGAAATTGATTCCACAGTTTCTGCAACGGGAAAATCAGCAAAACTTTGAGATTAAAAATCTCAGCCTTGAGACTGTTTCGGAGGGTTAATATTCCTCACCTTTGGGTGAAATTGGTTGGAATTGAAAACAATTTTCAAATCACTTTAATCGAAATACTTTTGCAACCGGAAAAACTTTCTCAAAACACAAGATCCTTTAAACCTTGGAAACAATTGAAATGGAGAAGTCTAAATGTTGAACTAGCATGATTTCAACCACAACCAAAACTTTAATAATGCAAGAAAACTGTAGAACAACACCAACCACAAAAAGAAAATAAAAGTCAACAAAATTAGCAAGGAAGAAATACTTGCAAACTTCCTAGGGTCCTTACCGGTAACACGCGTTGTTGTAAACGGCCAGATTCGCAGAGATTCGCCTGCCCTTCCTTGATAGACGTATTACTCGATAACCTTTCGTTGTTGACTTCGGCAAATGGTGGAGCTCCGAACGAACTCAACCACGCAATAGTTAACATGTTGATACCTAGAGTCGAGCAAATTGATCCAGGGAACAAATTAAGTAGGCTTGTTTCCTCGTACAGACGCGAATCTCGGCGTTCAGAAACTCGGGTCAGTTATAGCCGTAACTAACACGAGGTTCCCACCTCACATACGAGTGAGTCGAAGAAACAAAATTCGAGAAGTCGCCATAGAGGTCGCTCAGTGACATACACCTCTTCTCCTTCTTCCCTTATGACACGCTTCGGGTCCATGCTGAATCCGCATTATCTTGTTTAATCATTCCCGAGGAGGTCTACAAACTTCAAAGTATAACATAGGGTGACCTTAGTCAAACCCATAAATCTTCTAATCGCGTAGCTTTCCCGGCTACCCAAAGCAACGCCTTATATGGTACCACTCGCCGAACCATGCTTTCAGATTGTACAACCCTAAAACTCCACAAGCAACGTCAAATGGCGAGTACTAAAGCACAATTAAATCTCTCTTACTTAATTTCGAAGCCGACAGGTCTAAGCGAGGAATTTCATTCTGTTGTTCAGTAGATTAAGTAGCTGAAGATCCACTTTTCCTTGACAACCCCTAAGGCACAAGAAACGTCAACGAGTTGCGCTTGACAGGATCTTCGCGAAATGATGATTCAAATTCCTCGAGAGTTGTCAAATGACATTTCAAGGCTAACATGAGAGCAACAATCAACATCCCACATTAATCACATTTACATAAACCCAAGTTTGTCGTTCACATACCTTGCTCCATTTATTTTTACCTCATACTGGGCCCACATCTTTGCCGCGGTCTGTGCACTGTGGAGGAGCTTTGGGTGGCGATACTCATTCAAATTCAAGAAAAACAAATAAAGGATGAACAATAACTGGACTCGATAAAGATGACAAGACAGATGGAACATCGAGTCCCACCAACAATATTTCAATGAACAGGATTCACGTGAATATGCACAATTTTGGAAGTGAATCCATAAACCAATTCAACATAATGTATAAACATATAACAGTTGGACTTGAAAGAATTTAAGACAAATCACAACAATCGAGTCTGTGGAAGTAATCTAGTTCAATTTCCAAGTCCAACATTTAACAAACCAGATTCACTGAACAGAGCGATGGCAAACAACCGAATCGGTAAGTGAATTCAACAATATATCAACATTCAAAATGATACAAAATCACGCAAACACAAGTTCAATTACAAAGACAAGTCGGAACATAAGTCAACCTTTCGAAAAAGGGATAACGATTTTCAAATTAAGGGATCCAAAGGGAAAACAAACAATAGTTCCGACTAACCACAAGTTGAAGTTTTGGGGAATAACTCTAGAGTAATTTATTTGTCGCAAGTTGTATTCAGTAATTAACAACTTTCAACCTCGGTATACACTAGGGGGATCCGGTGGCCAGTCGGGCCCTAAACCGTGTGAATAGTTGTAATTATATGAACACACACGAGCAACAACCCTTTCACAACTAGGGAGAGAACCGGAATTCCATAGTAAGGAATTCCTAAAATCTCGCGCATAACAGGAATTCAAGACTCTAGACGAACCTCGAAACACGGTTTAAATCAGTGTAAGGTTTTGTTCAAAACCTCAAATGTAAAAACCACGATAAAGTTAAACAACGTTTTCCGCCAAGACTTCCCTTTTTCCGAAATCTCTTTCCCAAAACATCTTTGAAACCGCTCGTGAACTGATTTTCGAAATCCTCTTTCCGAAAACTTTCTCGAACGTTTTTTCGAAACTAGGTCTTAATAACCGAAGTCAAACCTTTTCAAACGTTAGGTAGAAATTCTAACAACTTTTCAAGTCAAAGGTTCCGACTTCCGAAACACGTTCTTGAACAACCATTTCCCAAGTCAACTTTTTACCAAGATTTGGAAATTTTCACGAGCCGACAGAAACTTTTTCGGGTATCAGAGGTTTTTTTAAATCGTTGAGATCAAAGACTCGGAAGCATTGCTCTGATACCACTTTCTGTAACGCCCCAAGCTGCACCTCACCAGCTTAAGCACGTCACAGTGCCGCGAGTCTCTAAAACATAAACCGAACGCTCGATTTACATCCTAGAGAACCGCTAGGCATTTTGCTTGAAAACTTTTTGACACAGCGGAAGATACAAATATGCTTGAGGTGAAAAACTTGAGTTGCTGAAATCTATTTCACTCGTTCAGAACTTGGATAAAGACTCACACAAGGTTGAATTTCACTTTAAGAGAATTCAACTAAATGATGACACGAGACTAGATAACCACAAGTTCCAGAACACAAAGTTCGAGAAATAGAATTTAGAATAAGGTTCACACGGTAATTTACCGAACTTGTTCTGCACACCCAGCTCGATCCGCTATTGTCCCGTCACCAGTGCACAGTACCTGCATCCATACTGTTGTAGGGGTGAGCTTTCGTCCTCGCTGCTCAACAGGAACCCTAACTCGACTAGGTTTGAAAATTAACAAACATGTGTTTGGAGCGCTCCAGTATGAAAACATGCTTAAACCAAGTGTTTAAGAGAAACGACAAACTTTAATGTTTTTCAACTTGAAAACTGATGCATGATGCTCAAACAACTACGGCGCCAAGTCCAAGTTTTACCTGATGGCCGGTCCCATAGACCCACTACACGACCTTACCTCAATTTAATTTATCACCAGGTAAGCGTAGCGAGAGCGTCCGCTACCTAGCTACACACACGGATCGGGTCGTCATTGCGATCGCTCACCGTCCGACCGGTGTAACTAACCCTCCGGAGGTTTTGGGGATCGAACCCAAGGAAGTCAGAGCCACCCTTCGCTCTCAAGCCATCACATTTCTCACATGGTTTGGTTAGTATGCATTGCATTTGAACATAACCAAACCATACCAACTAACATGCATCATTTAATAACAATATAAGAAAATCACTAACCGAGGAGAGTCCTGAATCCCTACCTGGATTCCGATGCGTTCTCTCACGTACTCCGAGAGTGACGAACCTTCTGTTCCTCGGGTAACTGGAGTCCTAGATTCCGACATTTCAATAGTTAATAACTTTTGAACAGTTAAACGAAATCTCAACGATTAGTATATCGTCCAAACCAACTTTTCCTGGTTTGACCAGGAGTTGACCAAGGGTTGACTATTTTGACCATTTGACCATGTTTGACCAACCGAGGTAGATTCGATAATTACCTAAATTATCGAACATTGACTTGAAGTTACGTTATCGACCAAACATATATTGAGTGCACCCGATTACTAAGGCCACCCAATACATGTATATTAATCCCTTACTTATTATCAAACCACGAAATACACAAGCAAACCAATAACGACTTCACTAACGAAAGATCTCGAATTTACTTAACCGTTTTGCGGCATAGTAATTCCACAGAATTTACTATGGACACCCAAGCTTTATAGCTTCAACATATTTTTGATTTTTCCACAACCAATTCATAAATTCTAAACAGCTATCACCTAAATAACAACAACCACAATCAAACATGATAGTCATAATCCATTCACATCGACACACAACCCATTCTGCACATGCAATCGAGCTTATACACATTCAAACAACCAACTATCCATTTCAAGGCCACAACAACAGGTTATCCACTCATTTTCAAACCCAACCTTGAGCAACCAAACTTAGAACAAGCGTAATACAATCTCAGCCAAACGACCCATTCAGTTCATCTAACCTCCAAGTATCACACCAAGATCAAAACTTGGTTCGAGAGTTGAAATATACCTTGAAAAGCTACTTCGAGCAAGCTCGATTGAACAGGGATGATGACGAACTGGGAATCCAACACCAGCTAGCAGTTCTTTGGAATTTAGCTTCAGTTTAGAACGACAAGCATCAACATGTGGAGACGAGATGAAGAGCGAAACAAGAGAGGCCAGAGAAGTCGCCTGCGTCGAAGAGCAGAACCGGAACCGAGAGGAATCCAGAAACCCAATTCATCAGAACTCACTCCAATCCGAAAACTAAGTATCAAATCGTGTATATTATGACGAAGGGATGAATTTCCATACCGAATGCGCCTTGAATGGTGGCCGGAAACTTGCAGAAATCGCCGGCGAAAGCTTGGACCTTCACCGTCGGCTCTTCGTCCTTGTCAGGTGCATGGACGATCCAAGAGCATCAGGCTATAGGCGACGAAGAGGCGAAGAAGATGGTGGTCGTCCGTCGTCGATCGGTGGCCGGACGAAGTAGCGCCGGTCAGACCCTGTTGCCGGTTTCTGGGTTTCGTTTCGGGTCAGAGAGAACTCTGATTCTCTCCTCTCTCTCGATCCTTCTGGATCTCCCAACAGAGCACACATAGATAAATAGACTGACCCAATTAA